>NC_134493.1:61848093-61874838 GCF_040206685.1 Ascaphus truei
TACCTGCGTCCAATATTTCACCGCGGGTCACGGTAACGCCGGCATGAGAAACTTTCCCAACATTTTTAAGCGTTTTCCACAAAAATTCTATTTCCCGTGCTGCGTTTCAGCCGAGCTTGACAAGGGCTCACAATGGCGCCAAATGAATAAGCGTTCTGCGCACTATTGCCAGCAAGTGAAACGCGACATGTACCCTATGCCTATTAATAACATTGTAGCGGCGGTGTGTTTTGGAACTCCGGTTATTTGGTGAATATTCCAAAATGCTCATTTTGGCCCCAAATTCCTCCATTCCTAACTGTGCCCCCGTGCGCTGTGCCAGGTGCCCGAATCCTGAGCAGGGAGAGAGAGCTCAGGGCCGATCCACAGCCGGGCTTCTGGCAGGGCTGAGAGGTACTGCAGCTCAGGTGAGTTCACTTCTCTTCCTCTCTCTTCGGCTGTGAATCACCCAGGGAGGGGAGTCACATTCACAGCTTTAATAGGGGGAGGAGTGTATAAGGAGAGAATAAAGACGTTGAGCATCATTAAGCTCCGGGAGCTCGAGATCAGCTGTCCGACTCCCTGCCTGTCATCTATATATCTGTCTGTCATCTATATATCTGTGTCTGTCATCTATATATCTGTGTCTGTCATCTATATATCTGTGTCTGTCATCTATATATCTGTGTCTGTCATCTATATATCTGTGTCTGTCATCTATATATCTGTCCGTCATCTATATATCTGTGTCTGTCATCTATATATCTGTGTCTGTCATCTATATATCTGTGTCTGTCATCTATATATCTGTCCGTCTGTTGTCTGTCTATATCTTCCTGTCTGTCTGTCCTACTCTATCTCTGTTTATCAGTCTTTCTATAGTCTATATCTTCCAGGCTGTGCCGGCCTGTCCATCTCTTCATCTTGTTGTTTCTCCATCACTCCCCTCTCCCCCTGCACTCCTTTTCTCCTCGAGTTGCAGAGGGGATGTTCTCCTGGATCTGAGGTTCCCCTGAGATAGCTTCGAGGTCTGGGCATACGACCCCGAAATACCAACACAAAGGATCATGGGACATCCCTACCTCTGCATTCTGATCAGTATCTCCCTTGCAGCAGGTAAGTGCACAAGGACACACAGCCTGGCACCTCTAGGACAGGGAAGATTAATCCGTAGTAGTCGAGTTCATTGGGAGGGAGTCTCACCCATTGGAATTACTCACTCACGGCAAGTCTCTCACTCTGGAGGGTGTTTCACTTACTAGACGCCTCGTACTTATTTGGGAGCAGTCTCACTTACTAGAAGTCTCTTGCTTTTTGGAGGGACGTCTCATTAACTAGTAGTGTTTCACTCACTGGAAGTCTCTCTCACTCACCAGAAGTCTCACAAACAGGTAGTCTCACTCACAGGCAGTCTCACTCACAGGAAGCCTCACTCACAGGAAGTCTCACTCACAGAAAGTCACACTCACAGAAAGTCACACTCACAGAAAGTCACACTCACAGAAAGTCACACTCAGAAAGTCACACTCATAGAAAGTCTCACTCACAGGAAGTCTCACTCACAGGAAGACTTACACACTGGAAGTATCACTCACTGGAAATCTCACTCACTGGAAATCTCAATCAAAGGAACTCTCACTCAAAGGAAGTCTCACTCACCAGAAGTCTCACTCATAGTAAGTCTCACTCATAGGAAGTCTCACTCATAGGAAATCTCACCCACAGGAAGTCACACTCATGGGATGTCACACTCATAGGAAGTTTCACTCACAGGAAGTCTCACTCCCCAGAAGTCTCACTCCCCAGAAGTCTCACTCCCCAGAAGTCTCACTCCCCAGAAGTCTCACTCACTTGATCTCAGTAATAATGGTTCATGGATTTCACTGAAGCTGCCCTCAATGAAATTAGAATTTTTCCATTGAAATTACAATTTATTTGGTTCAAATCACCCAGATCTCATCATTTCCCATCACTGGATGTTAACATGGGTCAGCGCAGAGCCAGGAAACCTCTAGGACTGATTTTTACACACTCTCTCCCTCTGTTTCAGGTCTTTCACACACATTGGCATTCACAGGTAAGGAGTGTTCCCTTGCTGCTCAGGGCGGGACGAGATTGGGATTGTCACACCACTCTACAGAGAGAAGAATGCCCCTCCCTACAGTATATATTTATATATATATATATATATATATATATATATATATATATATATATATATGTTGAGTGATGAACCTGTACAGTATGTCATGAGAGTTATGCTGTTAACGTCAAGCAGGAGAACGTCCACCCTTCTAAAATAGTGCCTCTCATTCATATGCAATGAGGCCCAAGTAAATGAACATACTATGACAGATGAGAGATACCTTAACTTTCTTTATACAAAAGAGATGTTTCACTGTATGTATGAGATAGATGAGAGGCTCCCTACCACTGACAGGATGGATGAGTCGTAGCTATACAGCTGTAGGGGCAGATTAGATCATTCGTACAAGTGGTTTAGTCTGATCCTCCCCCCCCCCCCCGGTGCCTCTGACACCCCCCTTGGTGCCTTTGATGCCCCCCCCGGTGCCTCTGGCGCCCCTCACGGTGCCCCTGACGCCCCCTCGGTGCCTCTAGCGCCCCTCTCGGTGCCCCTGACACCCCCCTTGGTGCCTCTGATGCCTCCCTCGGTGCCTTTGGCGCCCCCCTCGGTGCCTTGCCCAGAACCCTCTCCCGTGTGTGACGAGATGTATTTTCGTGCAGGTTGTGGGAAGCCGGTGATGTCGGATCGCATCGTGGGTGGTCAGGATTCGGTGTACGGGGAGTGGCCTTGGCAGGTCAGCCTAAGGAAGAATGGATACCACCTCTGTGGGGGGTCTTTGATCAATACCCAGTGGGTCGTAAGCGCTGCTCACTGCTTCATAGGGTGAGGGACCTGCGTAACTGATACTGTGGGGTGGCAGGGGGAAACCATGGGACCCGTGGTCAGGCTTTGGGATCCCGAATAGAGAGTAAAAACTGGATGAATCCTGAATCCGTCTCACCCCATTTTTTGCCCCGTTCCCCTCAGGGCCAATCTGGCTTCAGATTACATAGTGAATCTGGGTGCGTATCAGCTGTCTTCGCCGAGGGGGATCCTGGTCCCAGTCAAAGAAATTCACATCCACCCAACGTTCAGACAAGATGGGTCCAGTGGGGACATCGCTCTGCTCAAACTGCAGACCCCCGTACAGTATGACGACTATATGATGCCGATCTGCACCCCGACCCATGATGTTGAGTTCCCCATTGGCTTCCAATGCACAGTGACCGGCTGGGGGTCCATCAGACCCGGAGGTGAGAGTGACATCAACCCTTGTGTCATTATGTTACCGGTGTGACGTGCTGGAGACTGGCACAGACAGGCAGAGCCCCAACAATCTTACGTCAAAGAGCTTACACTCTAATACGGGGAGAGCAGCAACATGTAGAAAAGTGACTATGGAGTGTTTCTAAGAGCTAGCAATCTAATACAGATACAATACAGGCATGGGAGCAGCAGAGAGGAAAGTGACTGCTGTGTACAGTATACTGTTCCCAAGAACTTACAATCTTACACAGGTGCAACGTACGGATAGGAACACCAGGGGCAAAAGGTGATACTTGGGAATATCTGTTCCTAAGAGCTGACGATCTAACATTGACACAATACATGGACCAAAGCAACAGAAAGGAGCTATTACAATCCTCGCTCAAAGAGCTTACAATTGCATGTAATATAATACATTGATTCAATTATATATATATACTAGCTGAGAGACCCGGCGTTGCCCGGGATGTAAATGCGTAATAGGTAGTATTATTTATAAATGGTGGAACAATAGGTGACTATTTGGAGGGGATGGGAGGGGGGGAGAGTGGACAGGAGGGGGGGAGAGTGGACAGGAGGGGGGGGAGAGTGGACAGGGGGGGAGAGTGGACAGGAGGGGGGGTGACAGTGGACAGGAGGGGGGGGAGAGTGGACAGGGGGGGGAGAGTGGACAGGAGGGGGGGTGACAGTGGCCAGGAGGGGGGGAGAGTGGACAGGAGGGGGGTGACAGTGGACAGGAGGGGGGGTGACAGTGGACAGGAGGGGGGGCAGTGGACAGGAGGGGGGGGCAGTGGACAGGAGGGGGGTTGGTTTGGTTTAAATTGAGGGGTCCCACCCTCCTCTCCACTCCCCAGGTATCTTTCTCCGCTCCTGACCCCCCCCCCCCCACCCCCCATGTGTAGCTCCGGTCCCCACTCTACAGTGTCTGAGACACAATGTAACACACACACACACGCACACAGACACACACACAGTGTCCCACACACACACTGTGACGCTGTGACACACACAGACACACACACACACACTCACTCACTCACACACTCACCTCTCCTTCTGGCCGCCGCCATGTTAGTTAGTCCGCGAGGGAGGAAGGGGTCCTTCCTTCCGCCGCCATCTTAGGTGCCGCGTGGAAGCGGTAGGCTGCCCTGGCCAATGCCTGTCCCCGCGCCAGGGAGGTGAGCGGGAGGTGAGCGGGAGGTGAGGGGAGGGAGCGGGAGGTGGGTGGAGGGAGCGGGAGGTGGGTGGAGGGAGCGGGAGGTGGGTGGAGGGAGCGGGAGGTGAGTGGAGGGAGCGGGAGGTGAGTGGAGGCAGCGGCAGGCTGCCCTGCCCACTGCCTGTCCCCGCGCCGGGGAGGTGAGCGGGAGGTGAGGGGAGGGAGCGGGAGGTGGGTGGAGGGAGCGGGAGGTGGGTGGAGGGAGCGGGAGGTGAGTGGAGGCAGCGGCAGGCTGCCCTGCCCACTGCCTGTCCCCGCGCCGGGGAGGGAGTTGAGCGGGAGGGAGGTTAGGTGCCACGTGGCAGCGGTAGGCTGCCCTGGCCAATACCTGTCTCCGCGCCAGGGAGGTGAGCAGGAGGTGAGTGGTAGTGAGTGGAGGGAGCGGGAGGTGGGTGGAGGGAGCGGGAGGTGAGTGGAGGCAGCGGCAGGCTGCCCTGCCCACTGCCTGTCCCCGCGCCAGGGAGGGAGTTGAGCGGGAGGGAGGTTAGGTGCCGCGTGGCAGCGGTAGGCTGCCCTGGCCAATGCCTGTCTCCGCGCCAGGGAGGTGAGCGGGAGGTGAGTGGTAGTGAGTGGAGGGAGCGGGAGGTGGGTGGAGGGAGCGGGAGGTGAGTGGAGGCAGCGGCAGGCTGCCCTGTCCCCACGCCGGGGAGGGAGTTGAGCGGGAGGGAGGTGAATGGAGAGGGAGGTGAATGGAGCGGGAGGTGGAGGGAGTTGAGCGGGAGGGCGGTGAGTGGAGCGGGAGGTGGAGGGAGGTGAGTGGAGAGGGAGGTGAGTGTGATGGGGGGGGGGGAGAGGACAGAGATAGGTGTGTGTGTGTGTGTGTGTATGTATGTGTGTGTGTGTGTGTGTGTGTGTGTGTGTGTGTGTGTGTGTGTGTGTGTGTGTCCGTCTCCCCCTGTGTGTCCTCTGGCCCGTCACTCCACCTCAGGCCAATGAGAGGTGTGCGGGGGCGGGCGACCCAAGGGACCAATGAGATTTCCCCTAGGGACACCGGACATCCAGACAGGCAGGCAAACATACAGTGCTTTCACAAATATAGTATAAGATAATATTATCTGTGTGTCCCTCCCCCCAGTGAGCCTCCCGACTCCGCAGACGCTGCAGAAGGTACAGCTCCCGATCATAGGTCACAGTGAATGTGATGCTATGTATCACTTTGGCAACCCGTCACTGCTCCGGAACCAGACACTCATACAGTGGGACATGATCTGTGCTGGGTACAAGGAGGGGAGGAAGGACGCATGTCAGGTAAGTGTCTACATCCACTTCTCCTAGCGCACCTCATCACAGGGTGACCGTGAGAGTGACCTGCGCATGTCTCTGTCTGGCTATAATGAAATAAAAAGAAGGAATCGCACTCCAGAGTCACTTACCATGCCGGTTATTCCCCGCGCCCGAGGACCTTTCTCAAGGGCATCTTGCATTGCTACTCCTTTTTGTGATCACAATATTATCGGTATCTTCCTTTTAGCTCAGAATCCGCAAGTATTCCATGTCCCCTAACCTCCTCCCTCTGGGAGGGATACAGGAGCCTCTCTGTCTCACTACTTCCCCCTCCCTCTCCCGATCTGGGGGGATTTCCGCAGCTCCCATAAGGGGGTATCAGAGTTTGATCAATGGGAGTCAGCTGCCATACAAGTCAATAACTGTTAATGCCGACTCGAGTTCGGATACAACTCATCGGAGCACCAGGAATCCCAGTCTCTCTCTATCGCACTAGATCTGTCTCTCCCCCCCCCCCCTGTCTTGCTCTCTCCCTACCCCTCTCCCCTTTCTCTCAGGGGGAGAGGGGGAGTAAGAGACAGAGAACAGGGACTTCTCTCTTTATCCCCTTCTTCTCTCTCCCTCCCTCCCCTCTCTCCCTCCCTCCCCATTCTCCTCCCCCCCTTCTCCTCCCCCCTATCCCTCCGTCTCTATTTTGGACCCGGCTCACTTGTGGCATGTGAGAAGGTCCATGTAGCATAAACTCATCCCCTTTTAAAGCACACAGAGTCCTTATATTTTCTTCAACTTTATTGAGTGCAGTTAACAGAAATATAAAAGCACTTCCATGTAGATTGTGGTAGGAAATGTCTCTTGTGAGTAGAAGTATCCTATGTGAGAGGAAGTGGCTTTGTTGTCAGGGGAAGGTAAAAAGGAATTCCTTTCTGAGGGAGCAGTGGAAGATGTGTTTACTCACTGTGTCTGGTGATGGTAAGAGAGAGCACACTTTCCTTTCCAGACAGGAACAAGTCATAAGGGCATAACATACCAGAAAAGGGCAGAGGGAGAGGGCTAAACCGATCTCAAGCTACAGTATGGGCATTGGGAAGTTGCCAGGGCAACTGACTAGTGGCTTGGGGAAAAGGTGATATGTAACAACTATGTTACAATTTACACAGCAGCACTGGCTGCTTCAGAACAGGGGAACATGAAACTTTCCCCGGGGAGAGCTGGCAGCCTGAGAGCAGAACAAAACACACCGAAAATATACAATCCTGTTCCAGGACACTCTCCCTCCCCGTTCACATCCCCCCTCTATCTCTCTCCTGCCCCCCTCGTCCTGCCAGTGTCCCAGTCTGCTCTCCTGATCCTCCCTCTCCTGTCTCTCTGCAGGGTGACTCCGGAGGCCCCCTGGTCTGCCTCTGGAACGGTACGTGGTTATTGACCGGTGTTGTAAGTTGGGGCTTCAGCTGTGCTGATCCAAACCGCCCCGGGGTGTACACCCGCGTCACAGCCTACTCCGACTGGATCAAGATGGTCATCCCCGACATCGTCCTCACATCAGGAACCGGCAGGCCGTGTACGTACCTCTCCAGCGTCCTCATCCTCTTCGTCCTTCGTAATCTGCTGTAACCCCGCGGCAGGCGGAGTATCAGCGCCAGGATAACGCGGACATTAAGCGCGCCGTCCCTTTGTACAGACAGAATGTGCCCCCCGATAACCTCTCCCCAGCCCCCCCACATTCCCTCCGTGTCTCGGGGAGCGATTAATCCCGTCGCTGCCACCACCGAAGCATTCCAATGAGATGATTTGTTTGGTTTTTGCGACGCCCCTCTGTGGCGCGGGAGGGGTAATAAAGGTAAGGTATCGCCCTGACATGAACCCCTTCCCTGCCCAACGGGTCTGCAAACATTCACCCCCCAAAAAATAAATAAAGCATTCTCAGGTCCCTGATGTGACCTGAGAAGTTGTGGCACAGACTGCGTGTGCGGGCGAGGGACACGCGAGGGACACGCGAGGGACACGCGAGACATTACAGTGTTTGTTAATTAAACCTTCAAAATCAGCTGTATCTGCTCTGTATGTATTGCAATACACACCGTGACCACAGGGCGTCACTGTCACTGATACCCATAGGGAATATACCCTGATATATACACACAGTGACCGCAGGGTGTCACTGATACCCATAGGGAATATACCCTGCTATATACACACAGTGACCGCAGGGCGTCACTGATACCCATAGGGAATATACCCGCTATATACACACAGTGACCTCGGGGTGTCACTGATACCCATGGGGAATATACCCTGATATATACACACAGTGACCGCAGGGTGTCACTGATACCCATAGGGAATATACCCTGATATATACACACAGTGACCGCAGGGTGTCACTGATACCCATAGGGAATATACCCTGCTATATACACACAGTGACCGCAGGGCGTCACTGATACCCATAGGGAATATACCCGCTATATACACACAGTGACCGCAGGGTGTCACTGATACCCATAGGGAATATACCCGCTATATACACACAGTGACCTCGGGGTGTCACTGATACCCATGGGGAATATACCCTGCTATATACACACAGTGACTGCAGGGTGTCACTGATACCCATAGGGAATATACCCTGATATATACACACAGTGACCGCAGGGTGTCACTGATACCCATAGGGAATATACCCTGCTATATACACACAGTGACCGCAGGGTGTCACTGATACCCATAGGGAATATACCCTGCTATATACACACAGTGACCGCAGGGTGTCACTGATACTCATAGGGAATATACCCCGCTATATACACACAGTGACCGCGGGGTGGCACTGATACCCATAGGGAATATACCCCGCTATATACACACAGTGACCGCAGGGTGTCACTGATACCCATAGGGAATATACCCTGATATATACACACAGTGACCACAGGGCGTCACTGTCACTGATACCCATAGGGAATATACCCTGATATATACACAGTGACCGCAGGGTGTCACTGATACCCATAGGGAATATACCCCGCTATATACACACAGTGACCGCAAGGTGTCACTGATACCCATAGGGAATATACCCCGCTATATACACACAGTGACCGCAGGGTGTCACTGATACCCATAGGGAATATACCCCTCTATATACACACAGTGACCACAGGGTGTCACTGATACCCATAGGGAATACACCCCGCTATATACACACAGTGACCGCAGGGTGTCACTGATACCCATAGGGAATATACCCCGCTATATACACACAGTGACCGCAGGGTGTCACTGATACCCATAGGGAATATACCCCTCTATATACACACAGTGACCACAGGGTGTCACTGATACCCATAGGGAATACACCCCGCTATATACACACAGTGACCGCAGGGTGTCACTGTCACCACGATGGACACCAACTTTATCAACACATTTATATTTCTGGGTACTTGATTGAACAGAACAAGTTGCAAAATAAATTGTGATTTATTTCCTTAATAGACAAACACACGACATCTGCAGAATACACATAAAACAACTCTCACAGGGATAAGGGAACTAAAAAATCGTCCTTGGAACGAAAGAAATTGTCCTTTGCTTGCAAGCACCAGAAATGCAACCTTGGTTTTAAAAGTCCTGTGGTTATGTGGTTATTAACCCCTTCACTCCTGGACCAGTTGCTGCTGTGCTGGAACAAAGTCTTGCATCTTTACATCATGGATTAAAATTCAGGAATCACACTGGGGATACCTGGGGAGCTACAGTTATAGACTGCCCAAAGCTATCTTTAACATGTGGATCCAATCCCCTTGTGGGAACAAAAAAACCCACGAATAGTCAAGTTACCCACAGATCATAAGACCGGTCAAAAGGGCTGTCCGGTGGGCAGGGCACATGGGTCAGGTTGACGCCCATGGCACTTAGCATACCTGGGCTACACCCATAACTTGGCACCACTGAGTCTGATTTTTGACCCAGAGATGTCAATAGACTGGCATCAGTGATACCTCAGAATGCCGGTCGTGTATAACTTATGGGTCTCTGGGTCTTATCATAACTTACACCCTTGTAGACAGGGAGATGCTAATCAGCTCGATCCCTTTGAGGCTCCATCATAAAAATTCCGGAGCTCACTCACCCATATCACAGCTGTATGTCCACGGAATTCCTGCTTGGACTTACAAAAAAGACCTCCTGCCTTACATTTATGATCTGTAGTTTTTACACACTTTATTAAAACACAGTGTTCTATTCGCATCATAACTGTAAAGATTATATGTACGCGCATGTAGTGGTTCACTGTATTTGCACCTCAAAAATCAGGTTTCTGGGTGCTTTCGTTCTAGAATTAGTATTTCTCATTGAAATGCCAGCTGCTAGACTGCCATCATGTGTTCCTTTTAACCTGGCAGGCAGGGAATGGCCTGCAAATGGGGGATAAAAATGGCTGGGATAGGGCAAACACGGTAATGCATAGCAAATAAGTTTAACCCCTTCCTTCCCCGTCACACCTCCCCCACTCAAGACGCAGGGACTGCCCGGACAACCCCATCCGGTGGCTGGGCTGACCTGCCAGCTCTTGAAGTTAGTAAGTCCTGAGGGCTGTCCTGGCGGGAAAGGCCATCAGCATTACCATGCTCACTTCCCTTCTTGTGCTGGATGGTGAAGTTCCACTCCTGTAAGGCAAGACTCCAGCACAAAAGTTTAGCATTTTCCCCCGAAACCCTCTGTAACCAACTCAAAGGATTGTGGTCAGTTATTACCGTGAAATGTCTGCCATACAAATAAGGCTGTAACTTCTTTAGAGCCCACACTATGGCCAGACACTCCTTCTCAATGGTGGCATATGCCACCTCTCTGGGCAGCAGCTTGCGGCTCAGATACACCACTGGGTGTTCACTGCCCTCCTCCCCCACTTGGCTGAGTACAGCCCCAATGCCAAAGTCTGAGGCATCAGTCTGCACCAGGAACATTTCGGCATAGTCTGGAGCAGCCAGTATGGGAGCGCTGGCTAGTGCAGTCTTTAATGCCTGAAACGAGACCTCACAGGCAGGAGACCAGACTACCTGCACAG
This sequence comes from Ascaphus truei, assembly GCF_040206685.1. NCBI lineage: Eukaryota > Metazoa > Chordata > Amphibia > Anura > Ascaphidae > Ascaphus > Ascaphus truei. Next base: position 61,858,912 of record NC_134493.1, read on the forward strand.
ACTGTCGCTTCTGGGTCAAGTCAGTCAGGGGGTTGGCAATGGCGCTGTACTGAGGGACAAACTTTCTGTAGTAGCCTGCGGTGCCTAAGAAAGCCATGACTTGCTTCTTGTGTGCGGAGCTGAAGAGGTGTGTGTGTGTGTGTGTGTGTGTGTGTGTGTGTGTGTGTGTGTGTGTGTGTGTGTGTGTGTGTGTGTGTGTGTGTGTGTGTGTGTGTGTGTGTGTAGACAGGGGTGACAGTGTGAGATGGATGAAACTTACCTTGGACTCCGCAGGGGTTGTCTGGGGGTATGGTGTCAGTGAGAGTGTGTGTCAGTGAAGTAGGCGTGTGTCAGTGATGTCACTGAACCTTTTGGCCAATGAGAGTCGTGTGGGAGGCTGTCTATGGGCAGGCGGACACAGGGACCAATGTCTGTGTGTGTCTATGTGTGTGTCACAGTGGAGCTTACCTTTTGGCCAATGAGAGTCATGGGGCGGCGGGCGGACACAGGGACCAATCAGATTCACCACATCTACTTTCAACCCCACAAATTTCAATTTTATATATTAAGATGGGTATCAGTGACACCCTGCGGTCACTGTGTGTATATAGCTGGGTATATTCCCTATGGGTATCAGTGACACCCCGCGGTCACTGTGTGTATATAGCGGGGTATATTCCCTATGGGTATCAGTGACACCCTGCGGTCACTGTGTGTATATAGCGAGGTATGTTCCCTATGGGTATCAGTGACGCCCTGCGGTCACTGTGTGTATATAGCAGGGTATATTCCCTATGGGTATCAGTGACACCCTGCGGTCACTGTGTGTATATAGTAGGGTATATTCCCTATGGGTATCAGTGACACCATGCGGTCACTGTGTGTATATAGCGAGGTATATTCCCTATGGGTATCAGTGACACCCTGCGGTCACTGTGTGTATATAGCAGGGTATATTCCCTATGGGTATCAGTGACGCCCTGCGGTCACTGTGTGTATATAGCGGGGTATATTCCCTATGGGTATCAGTTACACCCTGCGGTCAGTGTGTATATAGCAGGGTATATTCCCTATGGGTATCAGTGACACCCTGCGGTCAGTGTGTATATAGCAGGGTATATTCCCTATGGGTATCAGTGACACCCCGCGGTCACTGTGTGTATATAGCAGGGTATATTCCCTATGGGTATCAGTGACGCCCTGCGGTCACTGTGTGTATATAGCAGGGTATATTCCCTATGGGTATCAGTGACACCCTGCGGTCACTGTGTGTATATAGCGGGGTATATTCCCTATGGGTATCAGTGACACCTTGCAGTCACTGTGTGTATATAGCAGGGTATATTCCCTAAGGGTATCACTGTGTGTATATAGCAGGGTATATTCCCTATGGGTATCAGTGACACCCTACGGTCACTGTGTGTATATAGCAGGGTATATTCCCTATGGGTATCAGTGACACCCTGCGCTCACTGTGTGTGTATAGCAGGGTATATTCCCTATGGGTATCAGTGACACCCTGTAGTCACTGTGTGTATATAGCAGGGTATATTCTCTATGGGTATCAGTGACACCACGCAGTCACTGTGTGTATACAGCAGGATATATTCCCTATGGGTATCAGTGACACCCTGCAGTCACTGTGTGTGTATAGCAGGGTATATTCCCTATGGGTATCAGTGACACCCCGCGGTCACTGTGTATATATAGCGGGGTATATTCCCAATGGGTATCAGTGACACCCGCTGGTCACTATGTGTATATAGTGGGGTATATTCCCTATGGGTATCAGTGACACCCTGCGGTCACTGTGTGTATATAGCGGGGTATATTCCTTATGGGTATCAGTGACACCCTGCGGTCACAGTGTGTCTATTGCTGGGTATATTCCCAATGGGTATCAGTGACACCCGCTGGTCACTGTGTGTATATAGCGGGGTATATTCCCTATGGGTATCAGTGACACCCCGCAGTCACTGTGTGTATATAGCGGGGTATATTCCCTAAGGGTATCAGTGACACCCTGCGGTCACTGTGTGTATATAGCAGGATATATTCCCTATGGGTATCAGTGACACCCTGCGGTCACTGTGTGTATATAGCAGGATATATTCCCTATGGGTATTAGTGACACCCTGCGGTCACTGTGTGTATATAGCAGGGTATATTCCCTATGGGTATCAGTGACACCCTGCGGTCACTGTGTGTGTATAGCGGGGTATATTCCCTATGGGTATTAGTGAGACCCTGCGGTCACTGTGTGTATATAGCGGGGTATATTCCCTATGGGTATCAGTGACACCCTGCGGTCACTGTGTGTATATAGCAGGGTATATTCCCTATGGGTATCAGTGACGCCCTGCGGTCACTGTGTGTATATGCGGGGTATATTCCCTATGGGTATCAGTGACGCCCCGCGGTCACTGTGTGTATATAGCAGAGTATATTCCCTATGGGTATCAGTGACACCCTGCGGTCACTGTGTGTATATAGCAGGGTATATTCCCTATGGGTATCAGTGACACCCTGCGGTCACTGTGTGTATATAGCAGGATATATTCCCTATGGGTATTAGTGACACCCTGCGGTCACTGTGTGTATATAGCGGGGTATATTCCCTATGGGTATCAGTGACACCCTGCGGTCACTGTGTGTATATAGCAGGGTATATTCCCTATGGGTATCAGTGACACCCTGCGGTCACTGTGTGTATATAGCAGAGTATATTCCCTATGGGTATCAGTGACGCCCCGCGGTCACTGTGTGTACACTGGCGACACACTTTATTTGAGCTCGGCTAGTCCCACGAATTCGGGTATACCCGGGTGTATTGAGGTTTGTGACTGTTTTCTGCCCGAGTGCATTGAGGTATTTTCCAGGCAGGGATTGAAGCATTTTATTCCCGCTGGCTGCAATACTGCACAGTATATATATATATACTGCATTACAATTCATGAATTTATGCCATCTGGTAGACATGCGAAGCATTGCAGCCTATTAAATCCTAATCATTATCATTTAACAGATCAGCCGCCCGTCAGCCAGGCATGAACCCAGGCTGGGAAGGCAAACGCAACGGGGCTTGTCAGAGGGGAGGAGCGGCGCATTCCAGGTATCTGCCAGGTACATACTGGGTATTTGCTCGAATAAAGTGTGTCGGTGCAGTATATAGCGGGGTATATTCCCTATGGGTATCAGTGATACCACACAGTCACTGTGTGTGTATATATAGCGGGGTATATTCCCTATGGGTATCAGTGACGCCCTGCGGTCACTGTGTGTATATAGCGGGGTATATTCCCTATGGGTATCAGTGACGCCCTGCGGTCACTGTGTGTATATAGCGGGTTATATTCCCTATGGGTATCAGTGACACCCTGCGGTCACAGTGTGTCCATAGCTGGGTATATTCCCAATGGGTATCAGTGAAACCCGCTGGTCACTGTGTGTATATAGCGGGGTATATTCCCTATGGGTATCAGTGACACCCTGCGTCACTGTGTGTCTATAGCGGGGTATATTCCCTATGGGTATCAGTGACACCCCGCGGTCACTGTGTGTATATAGCGGGGTATATTCCCTATGGGTATCAGTGACACCCCGCGGTCACTGTGTGTATATAGCAGGGTATATTCCCTATGGGTATCAGTGACACCCTGCGTCACTGTGTGTATATAGCAGGGTATATTCCCTATGGGTATCAGTGACACCCTGCGTCACTGTGTGTATATAGCGGGGTATATTCCCTATGGGTATCAGTGACACCCCGCGGTCACTGTGTGTAAATAGCGGGGTATATACCCTATGGGTATCAGTGACACCCCGCGGTCACTGTGTGTATATAGCAGGGTGTATTCCCTATGGGTATCAGTGACACCCTGCGGTCACTGAGTGTATATAGCAGGGTGTATTCCCTATGTGTATCAGTGACACCCCGCGGTCACTGTGTGTATATAGCAGGGTATATTCCCTATGGGTATCAGTGACGCCCTGCGGTCACTGTGTGTGTATAGCAGGGTATATTCCCTATGGGTATAAGTGAGACCCTGCGGTCACTGTGTGTATATAGCAGGGTGTATTCCCTATGTGTATCAGTGACACCCTGCGGTCACTGTGTGTGTATAGCAGGGTATATTCCCTATGGGTATCAGTGAGACCCTGCGGTCACTGTGTGTATATAGCGAGGTATATTCGCTATGGGTATCAGTGACACCCTGCGGTCACTGTGTGTATATAGCAGGGTATATTCCCTATGGGCATCAGTGACACCCTGCGGTCACTGTGTGTATATAGCAGAGTATATTCCCTATGGGTATCAGTGACGCCCCGCGGTCACTGTGTGTATATAGCGGGGTATATTCCCTATGGGTATCAGTGATACCCCACAGTCACTGTGTGTGTATATATAGCGGGGTATATTCCCTATGGGTATCAGTGACACCCTGCGGTCACTGTGTGTATAAAGCGGGGTATATTCCCTATGGGTATCAGTGACGCCCCGCGGTCACTGTGTGTATATAGCGGGGTATATTCCCTATGGGTATCAGTGATACCCCACAGTCACTGTGTGTGTATATATAGCGGGGTATATTCCCTATGGGTATCAGTGACGCCCTGCGGTCACTGTGTGTATATAGCGGGGTATATTCCCTATGGGTATCAGTGACGCCCTGCGGTCACTGTGTGTATATAGCGGGTTATATTCCCTATGGGTATCAGTGACACCCTGCGGTCACAGTGTGTCTATAGCTGGGTATATTCCCAATGGGTATCAGTGACACCCTGCGTCACTGTGTGTATATAGCGGGGTATATTCCCTATGGGTATCAGTGACGCCCCGCGGTCACTGTGTGTATATAGCGGGGTATATTCCCTATGGGTATCAGTGATACCCCACAGTCACTGTGTGTGTATATATAGCGGGGTATATTCCCTATGGGTATCAGTGACGCCCTGCGGTCACTGTGTGTATATAGCGGGGTATATTCCCTATGGGTATCAGTGACGCCCTGCGGTCACTGTGTGTATATAGCGGGTTATATTCCCTATGGGTATCAGTGACACCCCGCGGTCACAGTGTGTCTATAGCTGGGTATATTCCCAATGGGTATCAGTGACACCCTGCGTCACTGTGTGTATATAGCGGGGTATATTCCCTATGAGTATCAGTGACACCCTGCGTCACTGTGTGTATATAGCGGGGTATATTCCCTATGGGTATCAGTGACACCCCGCGGTCACTGTGTGTATATAGCAGGGTGTATTCCCTATGTGTATCAGTGACACCCTGCGGTCACTGTGTGTATATAGCAGGGTATATTCCCTATGGGTATCAGTGACACCCTGCGGTCACTGTGTGTATATAGCAGGGTGTATTCCCTATGTGTATCAGTGACACCCTGCGGTCACTGTGTGTGTATAGCGGGGTATATTCCCTATGGGTATCAGTGACACCCCGCGGTCACTGTGTGTATATAGCGGGGTATATTCCCTATGGGTATCCGTGACACCCTGCGGTCACTGTGTGTATATAGCGGGGCATATTCCCTATGGGTATAAGTGACACCCTGCGGTCACAGTGTGTCTATAGCTGGGTATATTCCCAATGGGTATCAGTGACACCCGCTGGTCACTGTGTGTATATAGCGGGGTATATTCCCTATGGGTATCAGTGACACCCTGCGTCACTGTGTGTCTATAGCGGGGTATATTCCCTATGGGTATCAGTGACACCCCGCGGTCACTGTGTGTATATAGCGGGGTATATTCCCTATGGGTATCAGTGACACCCTGCAGTCACTGTGTGTATATAGCAGGGTATATTCCTCTGCGGTCACTGTGTGTATATAGCGGGGTATATTCCCTACGGGTATCAGTGACGCCCTGCGGTCACTGTGTGTATATAGCAGGGTATATTCCCTATGGGTATCAGTGACACCCTGCGGTCACTGTGTGTATATAGCGGGGTATATTCCCTATGGGTATCAGTGACGACCTGCGGTCACTGTGTGTATATAGCAGGGTATATTCCCTATGGGTCTCAGTGACACCCTGCGGTACTGTGTGTATGTAGCAGGGTATATTCCCTATGGGTATCAGTGACACCCTGCGGTCACTGTGTGTATATAGCAGGGTATATTCCCTATGGGTATCAGTGATGCCCTGCGGTCACTGTGTGTATATAGCGGGGTATATTCCCTATGGGTATCAGTGACACCCTGCGGTCACTGTGTGTATATAGCAGGGTATATTCCTCTGCGGTCACTGTGTGTATATAGCGGGGTATATTCCCTACGGGTATCAGTGACGCCCTGCGGTCACTGTGTGTATATAGCAGGGTATATTCCCTATGGGTATCAGTGACACCCTGCGGTCACTGTGTGTATATAGCGGTGTATATTCCCTATGGGTATCAGTGACGCCCTGCGGTCACTGTGTGTATATAGCAGGGTATATTCCCTATGGGTATCAGTGACACCCTGCGGTCACTGTGTGTATGTAGCAGGGTATATTCCCTATGGGTATCAGGGACACCCTGCGGTCACTGTGTGTATATAGCAGGGTATATTCCCTATGGGTATCAGTGACGCCCTGCGGTCACTGTGTGTATATAGCAGGATATATTCCCTATGGGTATCAGTGACACCCCGCGGTCACTGTGTGTATATAGCGGGGTATATTCCCTATGGGTATCAGTGACACCCCGCGGTCACTGTGTGTATATAGCGGGGTATATTCCCTATGGGTATCAGTGACACCCTGCGATCACTGTGTGTATATAGCGAGGTATATTCCCTATGGGTATCAGTGACACCCTGCAGTCACTGAGTGTATATAGCGGGGTATATTCCCTATGGGTATCAGTGACACCCCGCGGTCACTGTGTGTATATAGCGGGGTATATTCCCTATGGGTATCAGTGACACCCCGCGGTCACTGTGTGCATATAGCGGGTATATTCCCTATGGGTATCAGTGACACTCTGCGGTCACTGTGTGTATATAGCAGGGTATATTCCCTATGGGTATCAGTGACACCCTGCGGTCACTGTGTGTATATAGCAGGGAATATTCCCTATGGGTATCAGTGACACCCTGCGGTCACTGTGTGTATATAGCGGGGTATATTCCCTATGGGTATCAGTGACACCCTGCGGTCACTGTGTGTATATAGCAGGGTATATTCCCTATGGGTATCAGTGACACCCTGCGGTCACTGTGTGTATATAGCAGGGTATATTCCCTATGGGTATCAGTGACACCCCGCGGTCACTGTGTGTATATAGAGGGGTATATTCCCTATGGGTATCAGTGACACCCCGCGGTCACTGTGTGTATATAGCAGGGTATATTCCCTATGGGTATCAGTGACATCCTGCGGTCACTGAGTGTATATAGCGGGGTATATTCCCTATGGGTATCAGTGACATCCTGCAGTCACTGAGTGTATATAGCGGGGTATATTCCCTATGGGTATCAGTGACACCCCGCGGTCACTGTGTGTATATAGCGGGGTATATTCCCTATGGGTATCAGTGACACCCTGCAGTCACTGAGTGTATATAGCGGGGTATATTCCCTATGGGTATCAGTGACACCCCGCGGTCACTGTGTGTATATAGCGGGGTATATTCCCTATGGGTATCAGTGACACCCTGCGGTCACTGTGTGTATATAGCGGGTATATTCTCTATGGGTATCAGTGATACCCTGTGGTCACTGTGTGTATATAGCAGGGTATATTCCCTATGGGTATCAGTGACACCCTGCGGTCACTGTGTGTATATAGCGGGAATATTCCCTATGGGTATCAGTGACACCCTGCGGTCACTGTGTGTATATAGCGGGGTATATTCCCTATGGGTATCAGTGACACCCTGCGGTCACTGTGTGTATATAGCAGGGTATATTCCCTATGGGTATCAGTGACACCCTGCGGTCACTGTGTGTATATAGCAAAGTATATTCCCTATGGGTATCAGTGACACCCCGCGGTCACTGTGTGTATATAGCGGGGTATATTTCCTATGGGTATCAGTGATACCCCACAGTCACTGTGTGTGTATATATAGCGGGGTATATTCCCTATGGGTATCAGTGACGCCTGCGGTCACTGTGTGTATATAGCGGGGTATATTCCCCTATGGGTACAGTGACGCTCCTGCGGTCACTGTGGTGTATATAGCAGGGTATATTCACTATGGGTCTCAGTGACACCCTGCGGTACTGTGTGTAGTAGCAGGGGTTATATTCCCTATGGGTATCAGTGACACCCTGCGGTCACTGTGTGTATATAGCAGGGTATATTCCCTATGGGTATCAGTGACGCCTGCGGTCACTGTGTGTAGATAGCGGGGTATATTCCCTATGGGTATCAGTGACACCCTGCGGTCACTGTGTGTATATAGCAGGGTATATTCCTCTGCGGTCACTGTGTGTATATAGCGGGTATAATCCCTACGGGTATCAGTGACGCCCTGCGGTCACTGTGTGTATATAGCAGGGTATATTCCCTATGGGTATCAGTGACACCCTGCGGTCACTGTGTGTATATAGCAGGGTATATTCCTATGTGACAGTGACAGTGATGACTCTCTCCCCCCCTTCTTCCTCTCTCCACCGACCCTCCCGCTCTCTCTCCCCTCCCTCTCCCCCTCTCTCTCCCCTGAGCCTCCCCTCTCTCTCCCCTCTCCCCCGATCCTCCCTCTCTCTCTCTCCCTCCCTCTCTCTCCCCCCTTGCTTTCTCTCCCCCCTTCCCTCTCTCTCCCCCTTCCCTCTCTTTCCCCCCGTCCCTCTTCTCTCCCCCCTCCCTCCTCTCCCCTTCCCTCCTCTCCCCCCTTCCTCTCTCCCCCCAGTCCTCCTCTCTCCCACCCTTCCCTCCTCTCCCCCCTTCCATCTCCCCCACCCTCTCTCCCCACCCTTCCCTCTCTCCCCGTCCCTCCCCCCTTCCCTCTCCCCCCTTCCCTCTCTCCCACCTTCCCTCTCTCCCCCCCTTCCCTCCTCTCTCTCCCCCCTTCCTCCTCTATCCCCACCCTTCCTCCTCTCTCCCCCCTTCCCTCCTCTCTCCCACCCTCCCTCTCCCCTACCCTCTCTCGCCCCCCGTTGCCTCTCTCCCCCCCCTTCCCTCTCTCCCCCCCTTCCCTCTCTCCCCCCCCCTTCCCTCTCTCCCCTCCCTTCCCTCTTCCCCCCCTTCCCTCTCTCCCCCCCCTTCCCTCTCCCCCCCTTCCCTCTCTCCCCCCCCTTCCCTCTCTCCCTCCCCTTCCCTCTCTCTCCCACCTTGCTTTCTTTCCCCCCCTCCCTCCTCTCTCCCCCTTCCCTCCTCTCCCCCCCTCCCTCCTCTCTCCCACCCTTCCCTCTCCCCCCCATCCCTCCCTCCCCCCTACCCTCTCTCTCCCCCCATCCCTCCTCTCTCCCCCTTGCTTTCTCTCCCCTCTTCCCTCCTCTCTCCCCCCCCTTCCCTCTTCTCCTCCCCCCCCCCTTCCCTCCTCTCTCCCTCCTTTCCCTCCTCTCCTCTCCCCCCCCTTCCCTCCTCTCTCCCCCCTTCCCTTCTCTCTCACCCCTTTCCCTCCTCAACTCTATCCCCCCTTCCCTCCTTTCCTCTCTCCCCCCCTTCCCTCCTCTCCTCTCTCCCCCCCTTCCCTCCTCTCTCCCCCCCTTCCCTCCTCTCTCCCCCTTCCCTCTCCCCCCCTTCCTTCTCTCCTCTCACCCCCCTTCCCTCTTCTCTCCCCCCCTTCCCTCTCTCCCCCCTTCCCTCTTTCCCCCCCTTCCCTATTTCCCTCTTCCCTCTCCCCCCTTCCCTCTCCCCCCTTCCCTCTCTCCCCCCTTCCCACTCTCTCCCCCTTGCTTTCTCTCCCCCCCCCTTCCCTCCTCTCTCCCCCCCTTCCCTCCTCTCCTCCCCCCCCTTCCCTCCTCTCCTCTCTCCCCCCTTTCCTCCTCTCCTCTACCCCCCCTTCCCTCTTCTCTCTCCCCCCCTTTCCTCCTCTCTCCCCTCCCTCTCCCCCCCTCTTCCTCTCCCCCCCTTTCCCTCTCTTCCCCCCCTTCCCTCTCCCCCCTTCCCTCTCTTCCCCCCCTTCCCTCTCTCCCCCCCTTCCCTCTTCCCCCCCCTTCCCTCTCTCCCCCTTGCTTTCTCTCCCCCCTTCCCTCCTCTCCCCCCTTCCCTCCTCTCCCCCCTTCCCTCCTCTCTCCCCCCCTTCCCTCCTCTCTCCCCCCCTTCCCTCCTCTCTCCCCCCTTCCCTCCTCTCCCCCCCTTCCTCCTCTCACCCCCTCCCCTTCTCTCTCCCCCCCTTCCCTCCTCTCTCCGCCCCTTCCCTCCTCTCTCCCCCCCCTTCCCTCCTCTCTCCCCCCTACTCAGTTTGCCCCCCCACCATTTTGTTTGCCCCCCACCACCACTTTGTTTGCCCCCCACCACCACTTTGTTTGCCCCCCCACCACTTTGTGTGTCCCCCCCCACCACCACTTTGTTTGCCCCCCCACCACTTTGTTTTACCACCCCCCCCCGTTCACATCTCTCCGTTTTCCATTTCGTGTCCCCCCTCCCCCCCGTTTCGTGTCCCCCCCACGTTTCATGTGCCCCCCCCGTTTCGTGTGTCCCCCCGTTTCGTGTCCCCCCGTTTCATGTGTCCCCCCCGTTTCGTGTCCCCCCCCCCGTTTCGTGTCCCCCACCCCCGTTTCGTGTCCCCCCCCCCCGTTTCGTGTCCCCCCCCCTGTCAGAGGACAGCTGCCCAGTGCTGGAATTGCATTGGCTTTGATTGCTGTCCTCTGATTGGGTAAGTTTGGTCATGTGATCTGAAATCGGAGCTAGATTCAAATTTTTGAAACTCTTGAATCTGAGCACAGGAGGGGGGGGGAGCACAGGAGGGGGGGGAGCACAGGAGGGGGGGGAGCACAGGAGGGGGGGGGGGAGCACAGGAGGGGGGGGGGAGCACAGGAGGGGGGGGGGAGCACAGGAGGGGGGGGAGCACAGGAGGGGGGGAGCACAGGAGGGGGGGGGAGCACAGGAGGGGGGGGGAGCACAGGAGGGGGGGGGGGGAGCACAGGAGGGGGGGGAGCACAGGAGGGGGGGGGGAGCACAGGAGGGGGCGGGGGGGGGAGCACAGGAGGGGGGGGGAGCACAGGAGGGGGCGGGGGAGAGCACAGGAGGGGGGGGGAGCACAGGAGGGGGGGGAGCACAGGAGGGGGGGAGCACAGGAGGGGGGCCGGGGGGGGGGAGCACAGGAGGGGGGGGGAGCACAGGAGGGGGGGGAGCACAGGAGGGGGCGGGGGGGAGGTCACGGGCGCGCGCAGGGGGGGAGGTCACGGGCACGCGCAGGGGGGGGGGAGCTCACGGGCACGCGCAGGGGGGGGAGCTCACAGGCACGCGCACGGGGGAGGTCACGGGCACGCGCAGGGGGGGAGCACAGGAGGGGGGGGAGCACAGGAGGGGGGGGGGAGCACAGGAGGGGGGGGAGCACAGGAGGGGGGGGGAGCACAGGAGAGGGGGGGAGCACAGGAGGGGGAGGGGAGCACAGGAGGGGGGGGGAGCACAGGAGGGGGGGGGGAGCACAGGAGAGGGGGGGGAGCACAGGAGGGGGAGGGGAGCACAGGAGGGGGGGGGAGCACAGGAGGGGGGGAGCACAGGAGGGGGGGGAGCTCACGGGCGCGCGCAGGGGGGGGGAGCTCACGGGCACGCGCAGGGGGGGGGGAGCTCACGGGCACGCGCAGGGGGGGGGGAGCTCACGGGCACGCGCAGGGGGGGAGCTCACGGGCACGCGCAGGGGGGGAGCTCACGGGCACGCGCAGGGGGGGAGCTCACGGGCACGCGCAGGGGGGGAGCTCACGGGCACACGCAGGGGGGGGAGCTCACGGGCACGCGCAGGGGGGGAGCTCACGGGCACGCGCAGGGGGGGAGCTCACGGGCACGCGCAGGGGGGGAGCTCACAGGCACGCGCAGGGGGAGGAGAGACAGTCAGGGGAGGAGAGACAGTCAGGGGGAGGAGAGGGAGGAGGAGAGACAGTCAGGAGGAGGAGAGACAGGCAGGGGGAGGAGAGGGAGGAGGAGAGACAGTTAGGGCGAGGAGAGACAGGCAGGGGGAGGAGAGGGAGGAGGAGAGAGTCAGGAGGAGGAGGAGAGACAGTCAGGGGAGGAGACGGGGAGGAGAGACAGTCAGTGGGAGGAGAGACAGGCAGGGGGAGGAGGAGAGACAGGCAGGGGGAGGAGGAGAGACAGGCAGGGGGAGGAGAGACAGTCAGGGGGAGGAGAGACAGGCAGGGGGAGGAGAGACAGACAGGGGGAGGAGAGGGAGGAGAGGCAGGCAGGGGGAGGAGAGGCAGTCAGGGGGAGGAGAGGGGGAGGAGAGGCAGGCAGGGGGAGGAGAGACAGGCAGGGGGAGGAGAGGGAGGAGGAGAGGCAGGCAGGGGGAGGAGAGGGAGGAGGAGAGGCAGGCAGGGGGAGGAGAGACAGTCAGGGGGAGGAGAGACAGGCAGGGGGAGGAGAGACAGGCAGGGGGAGGAGAGGCAGGCAGGGGGAGGAGAGGCAGTCAGGGGGAGGAGAGACAGTCAAGGGGAGGAGAGACAGGCAGGGGGAGGAGGAGAGACAGGCAGGGGGAGGAGGAGAGACAGGCAGGGGAGGAGAGGGAGGCAGGGGGGAGGAGAGACAGGCAGGGGGAGGAGAGGGAGGCAGGGGGAGGAGAGACAAGCAGGGGGAGGAGAGACAAGCAGGGGGAGGAGAGACAGGCAGGGGGAGGAGAGAGTCAGGGGGAGGAGAGACAGGCAGGGAGAGGAGAGACAGTCAGGGGGAGGAGAGGCAGGCAGGGGGAGGAGAGGGAGGCAGGGGGAGGAGAGGGAGGCAGGGGGAGGAGAGACAAGCAGGGGAGGAGAGGGGGAGGAGAGACAGGCAGGGGAGGAGAGGAAGGAGCTGGAAGAGAGGGGGAGGAGAGGCAGGCAGGGGGAGGAGAGGCAGGCAGGGGGAGGAGAGACAGGCAGGGGGAGGAGAGGCAGGCAGGGGAGGAGAGACAGGCAGGGGGAGGAGAGGCAGGCAGGGGGAGGAGAGGCAGGCAGGGGGAGGAGAGACAGGCAGGGGGAGGAGAGGCAGGCAGGGGGAGGAGAGACAGGCAGGGGGAGGAGAGGCAGGCAGGGGGGAGGAGAGGCAGGCAGGGGGAGGAGAGACAGGCAGGGGGAGGAGAGGCAGGCAGGGGGAGGAGAGGCAGGCAGGGGGAGGAGAGGGGGAGGAGAGGCAGGCAGGGGGAGGAGAGGCAGGGGGGGGGAGAGACAGGCAGGGGGAGGAGAGGGGAGGAGAGACAGGGAGGGGGAAGGAGAGACAGGGAGGGGGGGAGGAGAGACAGGGAGGGGGGAGGAGAGACAGGGAGGGGGGAGGAGAGACAGGGAGGGGGGAGGAGAGACAGGGAGGGGGGAGGAGAGACAGGGAGGGGGAGGAGAGGGGGGAGGAGAGACAGGGAGGGGGGAGGAGAGGGGGGAGGAAGAGACAGGGAGGGGGGAGGAGAGGGGGGAGGAGAGACGGAGAGGGGGAGGAGAGACGGAGAGGGGGGAGGAGAGACGGAGAGGGGGGAGGAGAGACAGGGAGGGGGGAGGAGAGACAGGGAGGGGGGAGGAGAGGGGGGAGGAGAGACAGGCAGAGGGGGAGGAGAGACAGGCAGGGGGAGGAGGAGAGACAGTCAGGAGGAGAGGGAGGGAGGCAGGGGGAGGAGAGGGAGGGAGGCAGGGGGAGGAGAGGGAGGAAGGCAGGGGGAGGAGAGGGAGGCAGTCAGGGGAGGAGGAGAGACAGGCAGGGGGGAGGAGAGGGGGAGGAGAGGGAGGCAGTCAGGGGGAGTAGAGGGGGAGGAGAGGGAGGCAGTCAGGGGGAGGAGGAGGAGACAGGCAGGGGGGGAGGAGAGGGGGGGAGGAGGTTTAGAAATCATTGACTGAAAAATTGAAAGAAACTGGTTTTGTGTCTGATTATAATTATCTGCAGACTCAGCACAGAGAGAGAGAGAGAGAGAGAGAGACAGCACAGAGAGAGAGAGAGAGAGAGAGAGAGAGAGAGACAGCACAGCACAGCACAGAGAGAGAGAGAGAGAGAGAGAGAGAGAGAGAGAGAGAGAGAGAGAGAGACAGCACAGAGAGAGAGAGAGAGAGAGACAGCACAGCACAGAGAGAGAGAGAGACAGCACAGAGAGAGAGAGAGAGACAGCACAGCACAGAGAGAGAGAGACAGCACAGAGAGAGAGAGAGAGAGAGAGAGACAGCACGAGACAGCACGAGACAGCACACACACACACAGAGAGAGAGAGAGAGAGAGACAGCACAGCACACACACAGAGAGAGAGAGAGAGAGAGACACAGCACAGAGAGAGAGAGAGAGAGAGAGAGACAGCACAGAGAGAGAGAGAGAGAGACAGCACAGCACAGAGAGAGAGAGACACAGCACAGAGAGAGAGAGAGAGAGAGAGAGACAGCACGAGACAGCACGAGACAGCACACACACACACACAGAGAGAGAGAGACAGCACAGCACACACACAGAGAGAGAGAGAGAGAGAGACACAGCACAGAGAGAGAGAGAGAGAGAGACAGCACAGCACACAGAGAGAGAGAGAGAGAGAGACAGCACAGAGAGAGAGAGAGAGAGAGAGAGACAGCACAGAGAGAGAGAGAGACAGCACAGAGAGAGAGAGAGAGAGAGACAGCACAGCACAGAGAGAGAGAGACAGCACAGAGAGAGAGAGAGACAGCACAGAGAGAGAGAGAGAGAGAGAGAGACAGCACAAACAGCACACACAGAGAGAGAGATACCGAAATGTTCTTTCGTCATGCAATAAAGCTGATTTGATTTGATTTGAGAGAGAGAGACAGCACACACAGAGAGAGAGAGAGAGAGAGAGAGCACACATAGAGATGAGAGAGAGAGAGACAGCACAGAGAGAGAGAGACAGTACACAGAGAGAGAGAGGGAGAGAGAGAGACAGCCAGCACAGAGAGAGAGAGGGAGAGAGAGAGACAGCCCAGCACAGAGAGAGAGAGGGAGAGAGAGAGACAGCTCAGAGAGAGAGAGACAGCACACAGAGTCGAGAGAGGGAGAGAGAGAGACAGCCCAGCACAGAGAGAGAGAGGTGAGAGAGAGAGACAGCAGAGAGAGAGAGGGGGGAGAGAGAGACAGCCCAGCACAGAGAGACAGCCCAGCACAGAGAGAGACAGCACAGAGACAGGCGCAGGGTGTAAAAGCAGCAGACAGCGATGTCTCTCTCCGATATCGCCCGTGTGCTGATAAGTGACAGTCTCGCTCCGGCTTGCGCTCACATCCTGCGCTCTCAGGGAGGCATCGAGGTGACCGAGAGTCCGGGACTGTCCCCTGAGCAGCTCATCGCACACATCCAGGTGAGCGACGCTCTGCAGGGGGGGGGGACAGGGGGTGCTTTGCAGGGGGGGCAGGGGGTGCTCTGCAGGGGGGGGCCTGGGGGTGCTTTGCAGGGGGGGGCAGGGGGTGCTCTGTAGGGGGGACCAAGGGGGTGCTCTGCAGGGGGGGGGGGACGGGGTGCTCTGCAGGGGGGGACAGGGGGTGCTCTGCAGGGGGGACAGGGGGTGGTCTGCAGGGGGGACAAGGGGTGCTCTGCAGGGGGGGCAGGGGGTGCTCTGCAGGGGGGACAAGGCGGTGCTCTGCAGGGGGGGACAGGGGGTGCTCTGCAGGGGGGGCAGGGGGTGCTCTGCAGGGGGGACAGGGGGTGCTCTGCAGGGGGGGCAGGGGGTGCTCTGCAGGGGGGACAAGGCGGTGCTCTGCAGGGGGGGACAGGGGGATGCTCTGCAGGGGGTGACGAGGGGTGCTCTGCAGGGGGGGCAGGCGGTACTCTGCAGGGGGGACAAGGCGGTGCTCTGCAGGGGGGGACAGGGGGATGCTCTGCAGGGGGTGACGAGGGGTGCTCTGCAGGGGGGACAAGGGGTGCTCTGCAGGGGGGGACAGGGGATGCTCTGCAGAGGGATG
>NC_134493.1:61875038-61995038 GCF_040206685.1 Ascaphus truei
GAGAGAGAGCGCGCGCAGTGTGTGAGTGCAGGAATAGACGAGAGAGGGTAGTGTGTGAGTGCAGGAATAGACGAGAGAGGGTAGTGTGTGAGTGCAGGAATAGCAGAGCAAGCAGTGTGTGAGTGCAGGAATAGCAGGGAGAGAGTAGTGTGTGAGTGCAGGAATAGCAGAGAGAGAGAGGAGTGTGTGAGTACAGGAATAGCAGAGAGAGAGAGAGAGCAGTGTGTGAGTGCAGGAATTGCAGAGAGGGAGAGAGAGCAGTGTGAGTGCAGGAATAGACGAGAGAGAGCAGTTTGTGAGTGCAGGAATAGCAGAGAGAGAGAGAACAGTGTGTGAGTGCAGGAATAGCAGAGAGAGGGTAGTGTGTGAGTGCAGGAATAGCAGAGCAAGCAGTGTGTGAGTGCAGGAATAGCAGGGAGAGAGTAGTGTGTGAGTGCAGGAATAGCAGAGAGAGAGAGGAGTGTGTGAGTACAGGAATAGCAGAGAGAGAGAGAGAGCAGTGTGTGAGTGCAGGAATAGCAGAGAGGGAGAGCAGTGTGTGAGTGCAGGAACAGCAGAGAGAGAGCAGTGTGTGAGTGCAGGAATAGCAGAGAGAGAGAGAACAGTGTGTGAGTGCAGGAATAGCAGAGAGAGAGAGAGCAGTGTGTGAGTGCAGGAATAGCAGAGAGAGAGCAGTGTGTGAGTGCAGGAATAGCAGAGAGAGAGAGTAGTGTGTGAGTGCAGGAATAGCAGAGAGAGAGAGAGCAGTGTGTGAGTGCAGGAATAGCAGAGAGAGAGAGCAGTTTGTGAGTGCAGGAATAGCAGAGAGAGGAGTAGTGTGTGAGTGCAGGAATAGCAGAGCAAGCAGTGTGTGAGTGCAGGAATAGCAGAGAGAGAGTAGTGTGTGAGTGCAGGAATAGCAGAGAGAGAGGAGTGTGTGAGTACAGGAATAGCAGAGAGAGAGAGAGAGAGCAGTGTGTGAGTGCAGGAATAGCAGAGAGGGAGGAGAGAGCAGTGTGTGAGTGCAGGAATAGACGAGAGAGAGCAGTTTGTGAGTGCAGGAATAGCAGAGAGAGAGAGAACAGTGTGTGAGTGCAGGAATAGCAGAGAGAGGGTAGTGTGTGAGTGCAGGAATAGCAGAGCAAGCAGTGTGTGAGTGCAGGAATAGCAGAGAGAGAGTAGTGTGTGAGTGCAGGAATAGCAGAGAGAGAGAGGAGTGTGTGAGTACAGGAATAGCAGAGAGAGAGAGAGAGCAGTGTGTGAGTGCAGGAATAGCAGAGAGAGAGAGAGAGCAGTGTGTGAGTGCAGGAATAGCAGAGAGGGAGAGCAGTGTGTGAGTGCAGGAACAGCAGAGAGAGAGCAGTGTGTGAGTGCAGGAATAGCAGAGAGAGAGAGAACAGTGTGTGAGTGCAGAATAGCAGAGAGAGAGAGAGCAGTGTGTGAGTGCAGGAATAGCAGAGAGAGAGCAGTGTGTGAGTGCAGGAATAGCAGAGAGAGAGTAGTGTGTGAGTGCAGAATAGCAGAGAGAGAGAGAGCAGTGTGTGAGTGCAGGAATAGCAGAGAGAGAGAGCAGTTTGTGAGTGCAGGAATAGCAGAGAGAGGGTAGTGTGTGAGTGCAGGAATAGCAGAGCAAGCAGTGTGTGAGTGCAGGAATAGCAGAGAGAGAGTAGTGTGTGAGTGCAGGAATAGCAGAGAGAGAGGAGTGTGTGAGTACAGGAATAGCAGAGAGAGAGAGAGAGCAGTGTGTGAGTGCAGGAATAGCAGAGAGGGAGAGAGAGCAGTGTGTGAGTGCAGGAATAGACGAGAGAGAGCAGTTTGTGAGTGCAGGAATAGCAGAGAGAGAGAGAACAGTGTGTGAGTGCAGGAATAGCAGAGAGAGGGTAGTGTGTGAGTGCAGGAATAGCAGAGCAAGCAGTGTGTGAGTGCAGGAATAGCAGAGAGAGAGTAGTGTGTGAGCTGCAGGAATAGCGCAGAGAGAGAGAGGAGTGTGTGAGTACAGGAATAGCAGAGAGAGAGAGAGAGCAGTGTGTGAGTGCAGGAATAGCAGAGAGGGAGAGCAGTGTGTGAGTGCAGGAATACAGAGAGAGAGAGAGAGAGAGAGAGAGAGAGAGAGAGCAGTGTGTGAGTGCAGGAATAGCAGAGAGAGAGAGAGCAGTGTGTGAGTGCAGGAATAGCAGAGAGAGAGCAGTGTGTGAGTGCAGGAATAGCAGAGAGAGAGAGTAGTGTGTGAGTGCAGGAATAGCAGAGAGAGAGCAGTGTGTGAGTGCAGGAATAGCAGAGAGAGAGAGCAGTGTGTGAGTGCAGGAATATTATAGAGAGAGAGCAGTGTGTGAGTGCAGGAATAGCAGAGAGAGAGTAGTGTGTGAGTGCAGGAATAGCAGAGAGAGAGTAGTGTGTGAGTGCAGGAATAGCAAAGAGAGGGCAGTGTGTGAGTACAGGAATAGCATAGAGAGAGCAGTGTGTGAGTGCAGGAATAGCAGAGAGAGTAGTGTGTGAGTGCAGGAATAGTAGAGAGAGAGCAGTGTGTGAGTGCAGGAATAGCAGAGCAAGCAGTGTGTGAGTGCAGGAATAGCATTAGAGAGCAGTGTGTGAGTGCAGGAATAGCAGGAGAGAGCAGTGTGTGACTGCAGGAATAGCAGGAGAGAGTAGTGTGTGAGTACAGGAATATCAGATAGGGTAGTGTGAGTACAGGAATAGCAGAGGGGGTAGTGTGAGTACAGGAATAGCAGAGTAGTAGTGTGAGTACAGGAATATCAGAGGGGGTAGTGTGAGTACAGAAATAGTAGAGAGGGTAGTGTGAGTACAGGAATAGCAGAGAGGGTAGTGTGAGTACAGGAATAGCAGAGTAGTAGTGTGAGTACAGGAATAGCAGAGAGGGTAGTGTGAGTACAGGAATAGCAGAGTAGTAGTGTGAGTACAGGAATAGCAGAGAGGGTAGTGTGAGTACAGGAATAGCAGAGAGGGTAGTGTGAGTACAGGAATAGCAGAGAGGGGTAGTGTGAGTACAGGAATAGCAGAGAGGGTAGTGTGTGAGTACAGGAATAGCAGAGAGGTAGTGTGAGTACAGGAATAGCAGAGTAGTAGTGTGAGTACAGGAATAGCAGAGTAGTAGTGTGAGTACAGGAATAGCAGAGTAGTAGTGTGAGTACAGGAATAGCAGAGTAGTAGTGTGAGTACAGGAATAGCAGAGAGGGTAGTGTGAGTACAGGAATAGCAGAGAGGGTAGTGTGAGTACAGGAATAGCAGAGAGGGTAGTGTGAGTACAGGAATAGCAGAGAGGGGTAGTGTGAGTACAGGAATAGTAGAGAGGGTAGTGTGAGTACAGGAATAGCAGAGTAGTAGTGTGTGTACAGGAATAGCAGAGAGGGTAGTGTGAGTACAGGAATAGCAGAGAGGGTAGTGTGAGTACAGGAATAGCAGAGAGGGTAGTGTGAGTACAGGAATAGCAGAGAGGGGTAGTGTGAGTACAGGAATAGCAGAGGGGGTAGTGTGAGTACAGGAATAGCAGAGAGGGTAGTGTGAGTACAGGAATAGCAGAGAGGGGTAGTGTGAGTACAGGAATAGTAGAGAGGGTAGTGTGAGTACAGGAATAGCAGAGGGGGGGTAGTGTGTGTACAGGAATAGCAGAGAGGGTAGTGTGAGTACAGGAATAGAAGAGAGGGTAGTGTGAGTACAGGAATAGCAGAGGGGGGTAAGTGTGAGTACAGGAATAGCAGAGAGGGTAGTGTGAGTACAGGAATAGCAGAGAGGGTAGTGTGAGTACAGGAATAGCAGAAAGGGTAGTGTGAGTACAGGAATAGCAGAGGGGGTAGTGTGAGTACAGGAATAGCAGAGGGGGTAGTGTGAGTACAGGAATAGCAGAGAGGGTAGTGTGAGTACAGGAATAGCAGATGGAGCAATTTGTCAGTACAGGAATATTTCAGCAAGAGGATTTCCTCTGGTAAAGGACAGTTAGGAAATGTGTGTGTGTCTGTTTGTGTCACAGTGTGGCTCTGTGTGTGCGGGGTGGGGGGTCTGTGTGGTGTGTGTGTGTGGGGGGGGGTCTGTGTGTGTGTGTGTGTGTGTGTGTCTGTTTGTGTCACAGTGTGGTCTGTGTGTGTGGTGTGGGGGGGTCTGTGTGTGTGTGTGTGTGGGGGGGGGGGGTCTGTGTGTGTGTGTGGGGGGGGGGGGGGGGGGGGGTCTGTGTGTGTGTGTGTGGTCTGTGTCACGGTGTGGGTCTGTGTGTGTGTGTGTGGGGGGGGGTCTGTCCTGTCTGTCTGTCTGTGTGTGTCTGTCACGGTGTGGGTCTGTGTGTGTGTGTGTGGGGGGGGGGGTCTGTGTGTATGTGTCTGTGTCACGGTGTGAGTCTGTGTGTGTGGGGGGGGGGGGGGGGTCGGTCTGTGTGTGTGTCTGTGTCATGGTGTGGTCTGTGTGTGTGTGAGGGTCTGTGTGTATGTGTCTGTGTCACGGTGTGAGTCTGTGTGTGTGTGTGTGTGTGTGGGGGGGTCTGTCTGTGTGTGTGTCTGTGTCATGGACGGTGTGGGGTCTGTGTGTGTGTGTGGTTGTCTGTGTCACGGTGTGTGTGTGTGTGTGTGTGTGTGTGTGTGTGGTTGTCTGTGTCACGGTGTGTGTGTGTGTGTGTGTGTGTGTGTGTAGGGTCTGTGTGTGTGTGTGGGGGGGGGGTCTGTGTGTGTGGGGGGGGTCTGTGTGTGTGTGTGGTTGTCTGTGTCAGGGTGTGTGTGTGTGTGTGGGGGGGGTCTGTGTGTGTGTGTGGTTGTCTGTGTCAGGGTGTGTGTGTGTGTGTGTGTGGGGGGGGGGGGGTCTGTGTGTGTGTGTGTGGGGGGGGGGTCTGTGTGTGTGTGTGTGTGTGGGGGGGGTCTGTGTGTGTGTGTGGGGGGGGGGGTCTGTGTGTGTGTGTGTGGGGGGGGGTCGTGGTGTGTGTGTGTGGGGGGGGGGGGGTCTGTGTGTGTGTGTGGGGGGGGATTTCAAGGTGAAGAGATTTAGGAAACATCTTAATGGGGAGGGGGGTAGAGGAGGTTGGGGGGGACATGTAGATATTGGGGGGATACATGTAGATGGGGGGATACATGTAGATGGGGGGGTACATGTGGTTGGGGGGGGGGGTACATGTAGATGGGGGGATACATGTAGATGTGGGGATACATGTATATGGGGGGATACATGTAGATGGGGGGGATACATGTAGATGGGGGGGATACATGTAGATGGGGGGGATACATGTAGATGGGGAATACATGTAGATATGGGGGGTACGTGTATATGGGGGGGATACATGTATATGGGGGGATACATGTAGGGGGCGGATACATGTAGGGGGGATACATGTATATGGGGGGGATACATGTAGATGGGGGGGATACATGTAGATGGGGGGATACATGTAGATGGGGGGGATACATGTAGATGGGGGGATACATGTAGATGGGGGGGATACATGTAGATGGGGGGGATACATGTAGATGGGGGGGATACATGTACAGTAGATGGTGGGGACACATGTAGATGGTGGGTGTACATGTAGATGGGGGGGATACATGTAGATGGGGGTGTACATGTAGATGGGGGGGATACATGTAAATAGGGGGATACATGTAGATGGGGGGATACATGTAGATGGGGGGATACATGTAGATGGGGGGGATACATGTAGATGGGGGATACATGTAGATGGTGGGGACACATGTAGATGGGGGGTGTACATATAGATGGGGGGGATACATGTAGATGGGGGTGTACATGTAGATGGGGGTGTACATGTAGATGGGGGGGATACATGTAGAATGGGGATACATGTAGATGGGGGGGTACATGTGGTTGGGGGGGGGTACATGTATATGGGGGGATACATGTATATGGGGGATACATGTATATGGGGGGATACATGTAGATGGGAGGGGGTACATGTAGATGGGGGGTACATGTGGTTGGGGGGGTACATGTATATGGGGGGATACATGTATATGGGGGATACATGTATATGGGGGGATCATGTAGATGGGAGGGGGTACATGTAGATTGGGGGGTACATGTGGTTGGGGGGGGTACATGTATATGGGGGGATACATGTATATGGGGGGATACATGTAGATGGGAGGGGGTACATGTAGATGGGGGGGTACATGTGGTTGGGGGGGTACATGTGGTTGGGGGGGGGTACATGTGGTTGGGGGGGTACATGTGGTTGGGGGGGGGTACATGTGGTTGGGGGGGGTACATGTGGTTGGGGGGTACATGTGGTTGGGGGGGATACATGTGGTTGGGGGGTACATGTGGTTGGGGGTGTACATGTGTTGGGGGGGTACATGTAGATGGGGGGGATACATGTAGATGGGGGTACATGTGGTTGGGGGGGTACATGTAGATGGGGGTGTACATGCAGATGGAGGGGATACATGGATATGGGGGGATACATGTAGATATTGGGGGGATAAATGTAGATATTGGGGGGATACATGTAGATGGGGTGTACATGTAGATGGGGCTGTACATGTAGATGGGGGTGTACATGTAGATGGGAGGGGGTACATGTAGATGGGGGGGGTACATGTGGTTGGGGGGGGTACATGTGGTTTGTGGGATACATATAGATGGGGGTGTACATGTGGTTTGGGGGGGTACATGTAGATGGGGGGGATACATGTAGATGGGGGGTGTACACATGTAGATGGGGTGGATACATGTAGATGGGGGGATACATGTAGATGGGGGGTACATGTGGTTGGGGGGGTACATGTAGGGGGGGGATACATGTATATGGGGGATACATGTAGATGGGGGGGGGTACGTGTAGATGGGGGGTACATGTAGATGGGGGGGATACATGTAGATGGGGGGATACATGTAAATGGGGGGGATACATGTAGATGGGGGGGAATACATGTAGATGGGGGGGATACATGTAGATGGGGGGATACATGTAGATGGGGGGGATACATGTAGATGGGGGGGATATATGTATATGGTGGGGGATACATGTAGATGGGGTGGATACATGTAGATGGGGGGATATATGTAGATGGGGGGATATATGTAGATGGGGGGGATACATGTATATGGGGGATACATGTATATGGGGGGGATATATGTAGATGGGGGGGTACATGTATATGGGGGGGATACATGTAGATGGGGGGTACATGTAGATGGGGGGTACATGTAGATGGGGGGATATATGTAGATGGGGGGGGTACATGTATATGGGGGGATACATGTAGATGGGGGGGATACATGTAGATGGGGGGATACATGTAGATGGGGGGATACATGTAGATGGGGGGATACATGTATATGGGGGGATATATGTAGATGGGGGATACATGTAGATGGGGGGGATATATGGGGGATATATGTAGATGGGGGGATACATGTAGATGGGGGGGATACATGTAGATGGGGGGGATACATGTAGATGGGGGGGGATACATGTAGATTGGGGATACATGTAGATGGGGGGTATATGTAGATGGGGGGATATATGTAGATGGGGGGGATATATGTAGATGGGGGGATATATGATATGGGGGGATTATGTAGATGGGGGGGATTATAGGTAGATGGGGGGTATATGTAGATGGGGGGTATATGTAGATGGGGGGATATATGTAGATGGGGGGATATATGTAGATGGGGGGATATATTTAGATGGGGGATATATGTAGATGGGGATACTATTGATACTAATTTGTGTACCATATGTATCTAATTTTTTACAATACAATCTTTAAACTGATAGATATGTATCATAACACATAACTACAATACTCATATCTAACCCAATATCATCACCCTCTCTAACCCCCCCACACTACCCCCCCACTCTACCCCCACACCCTCTCCTACCCCTCCCTCTCTTACCCCCCTCACTCTACCCCCCCTCTCACTACCCCCCCACTCTCACCCCCCCTCTCTCTACCCCCCCCCTCTCACTACCCCCCCCTCTCTCTACCCCCCCCTCTCAACCCCCCTCTCACAACCCCCCCCTCTACCCCCCTCTCTCTACCCACCTCTCTCTACCCCCCCTCACACACCCCCCTCTCTCAACCCCCCCACTCTCTACCCCCCTCTCTCTACCTCCCCTCTCTCTACCTCCCCTCCTCTACCCCCCCCCCTCTCTACCCCCCCCCCTCTACCCCCCCTCTCTACCCCCCTCTCTCTACCCCCCCCCTCTACCCCCCCTCTCTACCCCCCTCTCTCTACCCCCCTCACTCCAACCCTCTCTCTACCCCCTTCTCTACCCCCTCTCTACCCCCCTCCCCCCTCTCTCTAACCCCCTCTCTCTAACCCCCTCTCTCTACCCCCCTTCCCTCTAACCCCCTCTCTCTACCCCCTCCCTCTAACCCCCTATCTCTACCCCCCCTCTCTCTAACCCCCTCTCTCTCTTCCCCCTCTCTCTACCCCCCTCTCTCTACCCCCCTCTCTCTACCCCCCCTCTCTCTACCCCCCCTCTCTCTACCCCCCCTAGCTCTACCCCCATCTTTCTAACCCCCTCTCTCTAATCCCTTCTCTCTAACCCCCCTCTCTCTACCCCCCTCTCTCTAACCCCCCTCTCTCTAACCCCCCTCTCTCTAACCCCCCTCTCTCTCTAACCCCCCTCTCTCTCTTCCCCCCTCTCTCTCTTCCTCCCGTCCTAATCTCTACCCGCTCCTAATGTCTACCCGCTCCTAATCTCTACCCGCTCCTAATCTCTACCCCCCCTTCTCTCTACCCCCCCTTCTCGCTACCCCCCCTTCTTGCTGCCCCCCCTTCTCTCTACCCCCTTCTCTCCACCCCCCCTTCTTTCTACCCCCCCCACTTCTTTCTACCCCCCCTTTTCTCTCTAACCCGCCTCTTTATCCCCTCTCTCTGCCCCCCTCTATTTCACTCTGACCCCCTCCCCCACTCCCTGACCCCCCTACCTCACTCCATGACCCCTCTCCTTCCTGCCCCCCTCTCCTTCTTGCCCCCCTCTCCTCTCTGTCCCCCCCTCTCTCTGCCCCCTCTCTCTGCCCCTCTCTCTCTCTGCTCCTCTCTCTCTGCCCCCCTCTCTCTGCCCCCCTCTCCGTCTCTCTCTGCCCCCTCTCCGTCTCTCTCTGCCCCCCTCTCCCTCTCGCTCTGCCCCCTCTCTCTCTCTCTGCCCCCTCTCTCTCTGTCCCCCTCTCCCTCTCTCTCTGCCCCCTCTCTCTCTGCGCCCCCCCTCCCTCTCTCTCTCTGCCCCCCCTCCCTCTCTCTCTCTCTGCCCCCCCTCCCTCTCTCTCTCTCTGCCCCCCCCTCTCCCTCTGCCCCCCTCTCCATCTCTCTCTGCCCCCCCTCCCTCTCTCTGCCCCCTCCCTCTCTCTGCCCCCCTCTCTTCTCCCTCACTCTTTGCCCCCTGTCTCCATCTCTCTCTGCCCCCTCCTCTCCCTCTCTGCCCCCTCTCCCTCTCTGCCCCCTCTCCTCTCTGCCCCCCCCCTCTCCCTATCTCACTGCCCCCCACCCTTTCCCTCTCTCTCTGCCCCCCACCCTTTCCCTCTCTCTCTGCCCCCCCCCCTTTCCCTCTCTCTCTCAGCCCATTTTAAGTAGCTTGCATTGTGGTGTTTAATGGGACTTCAAAAGGAGTGAACAAGTGGACAGCACCGACTGGCCCAAAATCCTGGATTTGGAAGTACGCTGGAAAGGACGATATTCTCTCTCCCAGACGCACCTCGGCGCGTTACTATCGCTGTGATGCCGCCTTTACTGTTTATATTTGCTATGACCTCACTTCTCAAAATACACATTTCTTTCCACCACGCTCAGTATGTCTCTAACTCTGTCCATATATCTCCATCTCTCCTTCCTTCACCACTTCTCTGTTCACATGAACTCCTTTCTTACCTGCGTCCTCTGTCACCACACAGCTATATCCCCTGCACTAAAACACCCCTACAAATCCTCCTCACACATCCTCTTTCTATCCATGCTTCTCCTTGCTTCTGGGGATATCTCTCCCAATCCTGGTCCCTGCCTTATTTCTACATGCGCTCGTCCTCGCCTGCCAATTGTAACCTCTACTCCTTCTGGTGTCAACCCCTCCAACCTCATACCCATCCTCTGCCACCCTCCCTCCTCTCTCCCCATCCCCTGCCACCCTCCCTCCTCTCTCCCCATCCCCTGCCACCCTCCCTCCTCTCTCCCTATCCCCTGCCACCCTCCCTCCTCTCTCCCCACCCCCTGCCACCCTCCCTCCTCTCTCCCTTTCTCCTGTGCCCTTTGGAATGCTCGCTCCCTTTCTAACAAGTTCCTCTCTGTGCATGACTTTTCTCTCTCACTCCCTCTCTCACTCCCTGCTTCTCTTTGCTATAACTGAGACCTGGCTCACTCAGTCTGACTCTGCTCTGGAAGCTGCCCTCTCCTATGGTGGCCTTCCTTCTCCCACACTCCGCACCCTGGTGGCAGGGGTGGAGGCGTGGGGCTCCTGCTCTCCCTCTCTCTGCCGTTACCGAACCCTTCCTATTCCTCCCTCTCTTGCTTTTCCCTCCTTTGAGGCTCACACTGTACAGATCTTCTCTCCTCTCTCTGTCCATGTGGCGGTCATCTATCGTCCACCTACCTCTACTCACCCCTTTCTGCCTTTCTCTCTCACTTTGAATCCTGGCTCTCCTTCTTTCTCTCCTCAGACTCCCCTGCTCTTCTTCTTGGGGACTTCAATTGCCACATTGATGACCCCTCTCTCCTTGGGCTTCCCGCTTTCTTTCTCTAACCTCTTCTTTTGGCCTTCAACAGTGGACTGCAGCCAGCACCCACAAGGATGGCCACTACTTAGACCTGGTTTTCACTAAAAACTTCTCTCTCACTGATTTCTCTATTTCCCCCTTTCTTCTCTCTGACCATCACCTCATCTCCTTTTCTCTCTCTCGCTTCTCCCCTTCTCACCTCCATCTCCCCCTCGTTTCTGCAGAAACCTGCGCTCTATTAACCTACCAGACTTTGAGTCCACTTTACGCTCCTCCCTCTCCTCTCTCAGCTCTGCTACAGACCCTGACAACCTGGTCAGGAACTACAACTCTGCCCTGTCCTCCTCTCTTGATCTACATGCCCCGCTTTCTCTCTGCCGCCCTCGCCCTTCTAACCCCAGACCCTGGCTAAATTCCCACACGCGCATGCTGCGTTCCTGCACTCGTTCCTCTGAACGCCTCTGGAGGAAATCTCACACTCTCGCAGACTTCCTTCACTACAAATTTATGCTATCCTGTTTCAACTCTGCCCTCTCTCAGGCTAAACAAGCCTACTTTTCTTCACTAATCCACATGCACAAGTCTAACCCCACGCCGACTCTTCTCCGTCTTTGACTCTCTACTCAGACCACCCTCAACTGCCTGTTCTTCCTCCATCTCACCTCAGGACTTTGCTGACCATTTTAAGAACAAGGTAGAATCCATACGTCAGAACATCCCCTCTGTTTCTTCTTCCCATCCTACACCTCTTCCTAACTCTCCTCCTGCCTTCCTTGACTCTTTTTCCGCTGTCTCAGAGGAGGATGTGTCGCTGTTGATCTCCTCTTCTCCCTCTATCACTTGCCCTCTTGACCCCATTCCTCCCATCTCCTAAAACCTCTTGCTCCTACTATAATCCCTACGCTCACACACATTTTTAACTCCTCCCTCTGCTCTGGAACCTTTCCCTCCTCCGTCAAACATGCAACAGTTATATCATTACTCAAAAACAGCAAGCTTGACCCTACCTGTCTTTCTAACTATCGACCTGTCTCCCTCCTGCTTTTGCCTCTAAACTCCTTGAACGTTTTGTATTCTCTCGCTTGCTCATTTTCTCAACACCTATTCTCTCCTAGACCCTCTACAATCTGGTTTCCGTACTGCTCACTCCACTGAAACAGCCCTCACTAAAATAACTAATGACCTCCATGCTGCCAAAGACAGAGGTCATTACACTCTGCTCATATTACTCGACCTCTCTGCAGCATTCGACACCGTGGACTACCCTCTTCTCCTTCACATTCTCCATACTCTTGGTATTCGGAACAAACCTCTATCCTGGATCTCCTCTTACCTCTCCCATCGTACTTTCAGTGTCTCTTCTGTTAACAGAAAGCAAAGGCCACTTCTGGACCTCGCTGGAACAGATTCTTCTTCTGCCTGCACCCCTTTCCTGCCTGCTGCAGCAGACCACATCCGCATGGTTGAAGGAGAGGAAATCCCCCTGGAGTGGCACTGTGAACCAACGGAGTAAGTGGCTGCTACATCAAGAAGAAGAACCCGCATCGCAAGAAGAAAAGCCTCATCAGAAGCACACGGGACTCCCAAAGAAACCCTGATGTGACAGGGCTTACACAAGGCCGTGTAAGTTTTATATACCTTTATTTTTCACCTTCACACCAACACACATACACCCATGTGTGCCTATCCTTCCAATTAGATATTAGATACCTGAGCCAACACACCCGCTCAAGATATAATTGCTTCAACTTAAAGAGCAATTACCAGCTCTATAACACTGCCTGTTTCCAACCATTGTGCTCCCCCCATCCTTTTTGTATTCATTACCTATAAGGGTCCCGGATAGATCCTGCTGGGGTTCCGAGTCACAAGAGGAGACCACTCGAAAACCATTTACAGGCAGTATTACACAACTCTTTTTATACTTCTACACATCAGATAAGCTACATAGAGATAGCGCCCGGGTACCTCCTCAAATAATCTCTTCTGTTAACACCTCCTCTTCTATTGATCTCTCTGTGGGGGTACCCCAGGGCTCTGTCCTGGGACCTCTCCTCTTTTTTCTGTACACACTCTCTCTAGGTGACCTAATCATATCTATTGGGTTCAAATATCATCTCTATGCTGATGACACAAATTTACTTTTCTACCCCTGACCTTACACCTGCTGTACAGACCAAAGTTTCTGAATGTCTCTCTGCGATATCATCCAGGATGGCCCTCCTCCAACTTAAACAAAAATGGCAAAAACAGAGCTCATGTTCATCCCAAACCTGGCCCTACTACCTCCTTCCACATTACTGTTGGAAGTACCATCATTCACCCAGTAGCCCAAGCACACTGCCTAGGGGTCACACTCGACTCCTCTCTCACATTCAAAAGGTAGCTAAAACCTGTCGCTTTTTCCTCCGCAATATCACAAAGATACGCCCTTTCCTCTGTTGCTCGACTGCTAAAACTCTGACTCAGGCCCTCATTCTCTCCCGTCTCGATTACTGTAACCTCCTGCTGTCCGGCCTTCCTGCCTCTCACCTGTCTCCCCTACAATCTATCCTAAACGCTGCTGCCAGTCACTCTACTCTTCCCTAAATCTGTCTCAGTGTCTCCCCTCCTGAAATCGCTCTCCTGGCTTCCTATCAAAACCCGCATCTCACACTCCATTCTTCTCCTCACTTTTAAAGCTTTACACTCTTCTGCCCCTCCTTACATCTCAGCCCTAATTTCTCGTTATGCACCATCCCGACTCTTGCGTTCTTCTCAAGGATGTCTTCTCTCTACCCCCTTTGTATCTAAAGCCCTCTCCCGCCTTAAACCTTTCTCACTGACTGCCCCACACCTCTGGAATGCCCTTCCCCTCAGTACCCGACTAGCACCCTCTCTATCCACCTTTAACACCCACTTTAAGACAGATTTGCTTAAAGAAGCATATGAATAGCACCGTGGCTAATACTAAACACGATACATAAAGCTTGGCCCCCTGCAGACGCACTTACCTGAACTCCTTCCTACTGTCTCTGTATGTTGTCCCTACCTACCAATTAGATTGTAAGCTCCTCGGGGCAGGGACTCCTCTTCCTTAATGTTACTTTTATGTCTAAAGCACTTATTCCCATGATCTGTTATTTATATTATTTGTTATTTATATGATTGTCACATGTATTACGGCTGTGAAGCGCTGTGTACATTAATGGCGCTATATAAATACAGACATACATACTCCCTCTCCCCCTCTCCCCCATCTCCCCCCTCTCCCTCTCAGACTGAACACTTTGCTGAGACCCCACAGCCTCTCCCACATCAAAGACCCCCCCCCCCCCCACACACACACATCCTGCTCCAGACACATCTCATGGGAACCCACCATCAGATGGGCGAGAGGTCAGTGGGGGATCACAGGGGCTGGCACCCCTAGAACAGCTCATGGGGTAGGAATGGCACCTCTAGGATTGGTACAGGGGTTGAATGATCAAAGCTCCCCCCTTCTAACTTCTTTAAAGGGACAGTGACCTCTTTGTATCCAAATAATTGGGGTCAGACATCAGAGGGAAAACATTCCCCCCTCCCCCCCCCCACATCCATCACAGCGTCTGACATCCTCCCACGGGATGCTCTGCAGCTCAATGGCAGAGGAAGGAGCGACGCTCTGCAGCTCTCTGTGGGGGGGGAGAAATTAATGGTGTGACGCTCTGCAGGGTCTCTGGCAGGAGAAGGGTTAATGGAGCTACGCTCTGCAGGGTCTTTGGTAGGGGAAGGGTTAAGTGAGCAAAGCTCTGCAGGGTCTCTGGCAGGAGAAGGGTTAATAGTGCAGAGCCGGGCCAGGCTGCCCGAGGTCACCCCCCCCCCCGCAGCAGAGCCGGGCCAGGCTGCCCGAGGTCACACACACAGCCAGCAGCAGAGCCGGGCCAGGCTGCCCGAGGTCACACACAACCAGCAGCAGAGCCGGGCCAGGCTGCCCGAGGTCACACACACAACCAGCAGCAGAACCGGGCCAGGCTGCCCGAGGTCACACACACACACACAGCCAGCAGCAGAACCGGGCCAGGCTGCCCGAGGTCACACACACACACACACAGCCAGCAGCAGAACCGGGCCAGGCTGTCCGAGGTCACACACACACACACACACACACAGCCAGCAGCAGAACCGGGCCAGGCTGTCCGAGGTCACACACAGCCAGCAGTAGATCCGGGCCAGGCTGCCCGAGGTCACACACAGCCAGCAGCAGAGCCGGGCCAGGCTGCCCGAGGTCACACACAGCCAGCAGCAGAACCGGGCCAGGCTTCCCGAGGTCACACACACACAGCCAGCAGTATATCCGGGCCAGGCTGCCCGAGGTCACACACAGCCAGCAGCAGAGCCGGGCCAGGCTGCCCGAGGTCACACACAGCCAGCAGCAGAACCGGGCCAGGCTTCCCGAGGTCACACACACAGCCAGCAGCAGAGCCGGGCCAGGCTGCCCGAGGTCACACACAGCCAGCAGCAGAACCAGGCCAGGCTGCCCGAGGTCACACACACAGCCAGCAGCAGAGCCGGGCCAGGCTGCCTGAGGTCACACACAGCCAGCAGCAGAGCCGGGCCAGGCTGCCCGAGGTCACACACACAGCCAGCAGCAGAGCCGGGCCAGGCTGTCCGAGGTCACACACACAGCCAGCTGCAGAGCCGGGCCAGGCTGTCCGAGGTCACACACAGCCAGCAGCAGAGCCGGGCCAGGCTGCCCGAGGTCATACACACAGCCAGCAGCAGAGCCGGGCCAGGCTGCCCGAGGTCACACACAGCCAGCAGCAGAGCCGGGCCAGGCTGCCCGAGGTCACACACAGCCAGCAGCAGAGCCGGGCCAGGCTGCCCGAGGTCACACGGAGAGCCAGCAGCAGAGCCAGGCCAGGCTGCCCGAGGTCACACACACAGCCAGCAGCAGAGCCGGGCCAGGCTGCCCGAGGTCACACACACAGCCAGCAGCAGAGCCGGGCCAGGCTGTCCGAGGTCACACACAGCCAGCAGCAGAGCCGGGCCAGGCTGTACGAGGTCACACACACAACCAGCAGCAGAACCGGGCCAGGCTGTCCGAGGTCACACACACAACCAGCAGCAGAACAGGGCCAGGCTGCCCGAGGTCACACACAGCCAGCAGCAGAGCCGGGCCAGGCTGCCCGAGGTCACACACAACCAGCAGCAGAACCGGGCCAGGCTGCCCGAGGTCACACACACAACCAGCAGCAGAACAGGGCCAGGCTGCCCGAGGTCATACACACAGCCAGCAGCAGAGCCGGGCCAGGCTGCCCGAGGTCACACACACAGCCAGCAGCAGAGCCGGGCCAGGCTGCCCGAGGTCACACACACAGCCCGAAGCAGAGCCGGGCCAGGCTGCCCGAGGTCACACACAACCAGCAGCAGAACCGGGCCAGGCTGCCCGAGGTCACACACACAACCAGCAGCAGAACAGGACCAGGCTGCCCGAGGTCACACACACAGCCAGCAGCAGAACCGGGCCAGGCTTCCCGAGGTCACACACAGCCAGCAGCAGAGCCGGGCCAGGCTGCCCGAGGTCACACACAGCCAGCAGCAGAGCCGGGCCAGGCTGCCCGAGGTCACACACACAGCCAGCAGCAGAGCCGGGCCAGGCTGCCCGAGGTCACACACAGCCAGCAGCAGAGCCGGGCCAGGCTGCCCGAGGTCACACACACAGCCAGCAGCAGAGCCGGGCCAGGCTGCCCGAGGTCACACACAGCCCGCAGCAGAGCCGGGCCAGGCTGCCCGAGGTCACACACAGCCAGCAGCAGAGCCGGGCCAGGCTGCCCGAGGTCACACACAACCAGCAGCAGAACCGGGCCAGGCTGCCCGAGGTCACACACAACCAGCAGCAGAACCGGGCCAGGCTGCCCGAGGTCACACACACAACCAGCAGCAGAGCCGGGCCAGGCTGCCCGAGGTCACACACAGACAGCAGCAGAGCCGGGCCAGGCTGGCCGAGGTCGCACACAGCCAGCAGCAGAGCCGGGCCAGGCTGCCCGAGGTCACACGCAGCCAGCAGCAGAGCCGGGCCAGGCTGGCCGAGGTCACACACAGCCCGCAGCAGAGCCGGGCCAGGCTCCCCGAGCTCACACAAACAGCCAGCAGCAGAGCCGGGCCAGGCTGGCCGAGGTCACACACAGCCCGCAGCAGAGCCGGGCCAGGCTGCCCGAGGTCACACACACAGCCAGCAGCAGAGCCGGGCCAGG
The DNA here is from genome assembly GCF_040206685.1 of Ascaphus truei. Taxonomy (NCBI): domain Eukaryota; kingdom Metazoa; phylum Chordata; class Amphibia; order Anura; family Ascaphidae; genus Ascaphus; species Ascaphus truei. The sequence continues at coordinate 61,891,903 of NC_134493.1, forward strand.
CTGCCCGAGGTCACACACACAGCCCGCAGCAGAGCCGGCTGTATTATATTTCCGTTCACTTAAGAGCTATGAATAAAATATAAAGCAAGAGAAAGGGGGAGGTGAGGGTGAGAGGGGAGATATGTGGGGGGGAGGGGAGAGTGGGAAGGTGTGGGGGGAAGATAGAGAGGGAAAGGGGGGTGGTGTGGGTGGGGGTAGAGAGATGGAGGGGAGGAAGGGGGAAATATAGTGGGAAGAGAGAGGCAAGTGTGGGGTGGAGAGAGGCAGGTGTTGGTGTGAGGGAGGGGTGTGGGGTGAGAGGAACAGGTGTGGGGGAGAGAGGGACAGGTGTGGGGGTGAGGGAGGGACAGTTGTGGGGGTGAGGGAGGGACAGTTGTGGGGGTGAGGGAGGGAAGGGTGTGGGAGACTAAGGGACAGGTATGGGGGAGAGAGGGACAGGTGTGGGGGAGAGGGGCATGTGTGGGGGAGAGGGGGACAGGTGTGGGGGAGAGACAGATGGACAGGTGTGTGTGTGGGGGGAGGGAGAGGGACATGTGTGTGGTGGGGAGAAAGTGACAGGTGGGGGAGAGAGGGTCAGGTGTGGGGAGAGAGGGTCAGGTGTGGGGGTGAGAGGGAGGGACAGGTATTGGGGAGAGAGAGGGACAGGTGTGGGGGTGAGAGGAAGGGACTGGTTTGGGGGTGAGAGTGAGGGACAGGTGTGGGAGAGAGAGGAAAGGACTGTTGTGGGGGAGAGGGGGACAGGTGTGGGGGAGAGGAAGGGGCAAGTGTTGGGGAGAGGGAGGGGCAAGTGTTGGGGAGAGAGGGACATGTGAGGGGAGAAAGAGAGGGACAGGTGTGGGAGTGAGAGGGACAGGTGGGGGGAGGGAGAGGGACAGGTGTGGGGGAAGGAGAGGGACAGGTGTGGGGGTGAGAGGGACAGGTGGGGGGAGGAAGAGAAGGACAGGTGGGGGGAGAGAGAGACAGGTGTGAGGGGGGGTGAGAGGGATAGGTGGGGGGAGGAAGAGGGACAGGTGTGGGGTAGAGAGGGAGGGGCAGGTGGAAGGGAGAGAGGGGCAGGTGTGGGGGGTAAGAGGAAGGGACAGGTGTGGGGTAAAAGGAAGGGATGGGTGGAGTGAAAGGAAGGGACAGGTGTGGGGGTGAGGAAGGGACACGTTTGGGGGAGTGGGAGGGACAGGAGGGAGGGACAGGTGTTGGGGGTGAGAGGAAGGGACAGGTGTGGGGGTCAGAGGAAGGGACAGGTGTGGGGGAGTGGAAGGGAGAGGGACAGGAAGGAGGGACGGGGAGGGAGAGGGACAGGGAGGGAGGGACAGGTTTGGGGGGGGGGAGAGGAGGGACAGGTGTGGGGGAGAGAGGGAGAGGCAGGTGGAGGGGGAGAGAAAGGGGCAGGCGGAGGGGAGAGAGAGGGGGGCAGGTGGAGGGGAGAGAGAGGGGCAGGTGGGGGGAGGGAGAGGGGCAGGTGGGGGGAGGGAGAGGGGCAGGTGGGGGGAGGGAGAGGGGCAGGTGGGGGGTGTGGAGAGAGAGGGGCAGGTGTGGGGGGAGGGACAGGTGTGGGGGGAGAGAGGGACAGGTGTGGGGGAGAGAGGGGCAGGTGTGGGGGAGAGAGGGGCTGGAGGGGGGAGCGAGAGGGGCAGGTGGGGGGTGTGGAGAGAGAGGGGCAGGTGTGGGGGGAGGGACAGGTGTGGGGGGAGAGAGGGACAGGTGTGGGGGAGAGAGGGGCAGGTGTGGGGGAGAGAGGGGCTGGAGGGGGGAGCGAGAGGGGCAGGTGGGGGGTGAGGAGAGAGGGGCAGGTGGAGGGGGAGACAAAGGGGCAGGTGGGGGGGAGAGAGAGAGGTGCAGGTGGGGGGAGAAAGACAGGGACAGGTGTGGGGGAGAGAGAGAAGGACAGGTGGGAGGAGAGGAGAGAGAGGGACAGGTGTGGGGAAGAGAGAGGGATAAGTGTTGGGGAGAGACAGGAACATGTGAGGGGAGAAACAGAGGGACCGGTGTGAGGGAGAGAGAGGGATGGGTGTGGGGGAGAGAGAAAATGGGTGTGGGGGAGAGAGGGACGGGTGTGGGGGAGAGAGAGAGGGACAGGTGTGGGGAAGAGAGAGGGGCAAGTGTTGGGGAGAGAGAGGGACATGTGAGGGGAGAAAGAGAGGGACAGGTGTGGGGAGAGAGGGACGGGTGTGGGGGAGAAAGAGGGACGGGTGTGGGGGAGAAAGAGAGGGACAGGTGTGGGGGAGAAAGAGAGGGACAGGTGTGGGGGAGAGAGAGAGGGGCATGTGTGGGGGAGAGATATGGACGGGTGTTGGGGGGAGAGAGGAAGGGACAGGTGTGGTGGGGAGAGAGGAAGGGACAGGTGTGTGGGGGAGAGAGGAAGGGACAGCAATTGACCCTCGGTACCTGTCCACACAAAGAACAGGTCATCTATATATAGATAATAGCTGAATATGTGTGTAAAATACTCAGATTTGTAGATAAACTCTTCTTCAAAATGTGTCATATAAATGTTGGCGTAGGCGGGCGCCATGTTACTGCCCATTGCTGGCGTAGGCGGGCGCCATGTTACTGCCCATTGCTGTACCTTTAATCTGAAGGAAAAATTATTTCCCAGATTTGAAGTAATTCTTGTAAAGAATAAAGTGTCGGAGAAGCATAATATATTCAGTTGGGATGGTGTCCTTTATAATGATCAGTAAGGGCAGACCTCATAATATCCAGACCTTCATCATGAGGTATGATGATATACCAAGTCCCAGACAAGCGACTCCTGATAGGGAAACCTTTCCGCTCAGGCGTGAAGCCTATTGGATACATGCATTGGATACCAGCAGTGGTGCAGGTCTTAATGTACAGCGAAACCTGAGGTGCTTTCTCAATAGGAGATAATCTTGTCTCCTACTAATCTACAGGAAGCATGGCCATGGACCCTCTGTAGGATGTACGTCCCCTGCTTTATGATGCACCTATAAAAGCCTATGATGTACTGTGTATGCTCGGGACATCTCTCCATTAACCAGGACTTGTTGGAGCTTATTTCAGTTCTCTTCGTATACCACGCAGAGTGATATATTAATACCACGCAGAGAGATATAGTAATACCACGCAGAGTGATATACTGTAGTAATACCATGCAGAGTGATATAGTAATACCACGCATAGTGATATAGTAATACCACGCAGAGTGATATAGTAATACCACGCAGAGTGATATAGTAATACACTGGCGACACACTTTATTCGAGCTTGGCTAGTCCCACGAATTCGGGTATACCCGGGTGTATTGAGGTTTGTGACTGTTTTCTGCCCGAGTGCATTGAGGTATTTTCCAAGCAGGGATTGAAGCATTTTATTCCCGCTGGCTGCAATACTGCACAGTATATATATATATACTGCATTACAATTCATGAATTTATGCCATCTGGTAGACACGGGAAGCATTGCAGCCTATTAAATTCTTATCATTATCATTTAACAGATCAGCCGCCCATAAGCCAGGCATGAACCCAGGCTGGGAAGGCAAACGCAACGGGGCTTGTCAGAGGTGAGGAGCGGCGCATTCCAGGTATCTGCCAGGTACATACCGGGTATTTGCTCCAATAAAGTGTGTCGGTGCAGTACCACGCAGAGTGATATAGTAATACACCGCATAGTGATATAGTAATACCACGCAGAGTGATATAGTAATACCACGCAGAGTGATATAGTAATACCCCGCAGAGTGATATAGTAATACCCCGCAGAGTGATATAGTAATACCCCGCAGAGTGATACAGTAATACCACGCAGAGTGATATAGTAATACCCCGCAGAGTGATATAGTAATACCACGCAGAGTGATACAGTAATACCACGCAGAGTGATATAGTAATACCCCGCAGAGTGATATAGTAATACCACGCAGAGTGATACAGTAATACCACGCAGAGTGATACAGTAATACCAAGCAGAGTGATATAGTAATACCACGCAGAGTGATATAGTAATACCCCGCAGAGTGATATAGTATTACCACGCAGTGTGATACAGTAATACCACGCAGAGCGATACAGTAATACCACGCAGAGCGATACAGTAATACCACGCAGAACGATATAGTAATACCCCGCAGAGTGATATAGTAATACCACGCAGAGTGATATAGTAATAACACGCAGAGTGATATAGAAATACCACGCAGAGTGATATAGTAATACCACGCAGAGTGATATAGTAATACACCGCAGAGTGATATAGTAATATCACGCAGAGGGATATAGTAATACCCCGCAGTGTGATATAGTAATACACAGCAGAGTGATATAGTAATACCCCGCAGAGTGATATAGTAATACACAGCAGAGTGATATAGTAATACACAGCAGAGTGATATAGTAATACCATGCAGAGTGATACAGTAATACTATGCAGAGTAATATAGTAATAACACGCAGAATGATATAGTAATACCACGCAGAGTGATATAGTAATACCAAGCAGAGTGATATAGTAATACCACGCAGAGTGATATAGTAATACCACGCAGAGTGATATAGTAATACCACACAGAGTGATATAGAAATACCACGCAGAGTGATATAGTAATACACCACAGAGTGATATAGTAATACCCCGCAGAGTGATATAGTAATACCACGCAGAGTGATATAGTAATACCCCGCAGAGTGAAATAGTAATACACAGCAGAGTGATATAGTAATACACAGCAGAGTGATATAGTAATACCACGCAGAGTGATATAGTAATACACCGCAGAGTGATATAGTAATATCACGCAGAGGGATATAGTAATACCCCGCAGTGTGATATAGTAATACCCCGCAGAGTGATATAGTAATACACAGCAGAGTGATATAGTAATACACAGCAGAGTGATATAGTAATACCATGCAGAGTGATACAGTAATACTATGCAGAGTAATATAGTAATAACACGCAGAATGATATAGTAATACCACGCAGAGTGATATAGTAATACCAAGCAGAGTGATATAGTAATACCACGCAGAGTGATATAGTAATACCACGCAGAGTGATATAGTAATACCACACAGAGTGATATAGAAATACCACGCAGAGTGATATAGTAATACACCACAGAGTGATATAGTAATACCCCGCAGAGTGATATAGTAATACCACGCAGAGTGATATAGTAATACCCCGCAGAGTGATATAGTAATACACCGCAGAGTTATATAGTAATACACCGCAGAGTGATATAGTAATACCATGCAGAGTGATATAGTAATACCATGCAGAGTGATACAGTAATACTATGCAGAGTGATATAGTAATACCACGCAGAGTGATATAGTAATACCACGCAGAGTGATATAGAAATACCACGCAGAGTTATATAGTAATACCACGCAAAATGATATAGTAATACACCGCAGAGTGATATAGTAATACCCCGCAGAGTGATATAGTAATACCACGCAGAGTGATATAGTAATACACCGCAGAGCGATACAGTAATACCACGCAGAGCGATATAGTAATACCCCGCAGAGCGATATAGTAATACCACGCAGAGTGATATAGTAATACCACGCAGAGTGATATAGAAATACCACGCAGAGTGATATAGTAATACCACGCAGAGTGATATAGTAATACACCGCAGAGTGATATAGTAATACCCCGCAGAGTGATATAGTATTATCACGCAGAGTGATATAGTAATACACAGCAGAGTGATATAGTAATACCCCGCAGAGTGATATAGTAATACACAGCAGAGTGATATAGTAATACCATGCAGAGTGATACAGTAATACTATGCAGAGTAATATAGTAATAACACGCAGAGTGATATAGTAATACCACGCAGAGTGATATAGTAATACCAAGCAGAGTGATACAGTAATACCACGCAGAGTGATATAGTAATACCACGCAGAGTGATATAGTAATACCACGCAGAGTGATATAGTAATACCACGTAGAGTGATACAGTAATACCTCGCAGAGTGATATAGTAATACCCCGCAGAGTGATATAGTAATACCACGCAGAGTGATATAGTAATACCCCGCAGAGTGATATAGTAATACACCGCAGAGTGATATAGTAATACACCGCAGAGTGATATAGTAATACCATGCAGAGTGATACAGTAATACTATGCAGAGTGATATAGTAATACCACGCAGAGTGATATAGTAATACCACGCAGAGTGATATAGAAATACCACGCAGAGTGATATAGTAATACCACGCAGAGTGATATAGTAATACACCGCAGAGTGATATAGTAATACCACGCAGAGTGATATAGTAATACCCCGCAGAGTGATATAGTAATACACCGCAGAGTGATATAGTAATACACCGCAGAGTGATATAGTAATACCATGCAGAGTGATACAGTAATACTATGCAGAGTGATATAGTAATACCACGCAGAGTGATATAGTAATACCCCGCAGAGTGATATAGTATTACCCCGCAGAGTGATATAGTAATACCACGCAGAGTGATACAGTAATACACAGCAGCGTGATATAGTAATACCCCGCAGAGTGATATAGTAATACCCTGCATAGTGATATAGTAATACCACGCAGAGTGATATAGTAATACCCCGCATAGTAATATAGTAATACCACGCAGAGTGATATAGTAATACCCCGCAGAGTGGTATAGTAATACCCCGCAGCGTGATATAGTAATACCCCGCAGAGTGATATAGTAATACACCGCAGAGTGATATAGTAATACACCGCAGAGTGATATAGTAATACCACGCAGAGTGATACAGTAATACCACGCAGAGTGATATAGTAATACCCCGCATAGTGATATAGTAATACACCGCAGAGTGATATACTGCACCGACACACTTTATTCGAGCAAATACCCAGTATGTACCTGGCAGATACCTGGAATGCGCCGCTCCTCACCTCTGACAAGCCCCGTTGCGTTTGCCTTCCCAGCCTGGGTTCATGCCTGGCTGACGGGCGGCTGATCTGTTAAATGATAATGATTAGGATTTAATAGGCTGCAATGCTTCGCATGTCTACCAGATGGCATAAATTCATGAATTGTAATGCAGTATATATATATATACTGTGCAGTATTGCAGCCAGCGGGAATAAAATGCTTCAATCCCTGCCTGGAAAATACCTCAATGCACTCGGGCAGAAAACAGTCACAAACCTCAATACACCCGGGTATACCCGAATTCGTGGGACTAGCCGAGCTCGAATAAAGTGTGTCGCCAGTGTAGTAATACACCACTGAGTGATATAGTAATACACCGCAGAGTGATATAGTAATACCACGCAGCATTATATAGTAATACACCGCAGAGTGATATAGTAATACCACGCAGAGTGATATAGTAATACCCCGCATAGTGATATAGTAATACCCCGCAGAGTGATACAGTAATACACCGCATAGTGATATAATAATACCCCGCATAGTGATATAGTTATACCCCGCAGAGTGATACAGTAATACACCGCAGAGTGATATAGTAATACCCCGCATAGTGATATAGTAATACCACGCAGAGTGATATAGTAATACCCCGCATAGTGATATAGTAATACCACGCAGAGTGATATAGTAATACCCCGCATAGTGATATACAGTAGTAAAAGCACGCAGAGTGATATAGTAATACCCCGCAGAGTGATATAGTAATACCACGCAGAGTGATATAGTAATACCCCGCATAGTGATATAGTAAAACCACTCAGAGTGATATAGTAATACCCCGCAGAGTGATATAGTAATACCCCCAGAGTGATATAGTAATACCCCGCAGCGTGATATAGTAATACCCCGCAGAGTGATATAGTAATACCCCGCAGAGTGATATAGTAATACCACGCAGAGTGATATTGTAATACCCCGCATAGTGATATAGTAAAACCACGCAGAGTGATATAGTAATACCCCGCATAGTGATATAGTAATACACCGCATAGTGATATAGTAATACCCCGCAGAGTGATATAGCAATACCACGCAGAGTGATATAGTAATACCACGCAGAGTGATATAGTAATACCACGCAGCGTGATATAGTAATACACCGCAGAGTGATATAGTAATACCCCGCAGAGTGATATAGTAATACCACGCAGAGTGATATTGTAATACCCCGCATAGTGATATAGTAAAACCACGCAGAGTGATATAGTAATACCCCGCAGAGTGATATAGTAATACCCCGCATAGTGATATATTAATACACCGCAGAGTGATATAGTAATACCACGCAGCGTGATATAGTAATACACCGCAGAGTGATATAGTAATACCCCGCAGCGTGATATAGTAATACCCCGCAGAGTGATATAGTAATACCCCGCAGAGTGATATAGTAATACCCCGCATAGTAATATAGTAATACACTGCAGAGTACTATAGTAATACCCCGCATAGTGATACAGTAATACTATGCAGAGTGATATAATAATACCACGCAGAGTGATATAGTAATACACCGCAGAGTGATATAGTAATACACCGCAGAGTGATATAGTAATACCATGCAGAGTGATTGATAATGTGTATATCAGGGGTGACTCCATTTTGTCTAGTGTATAACCATTTTATGCTAACACTGCCATTCTGCTTAGTAGTAAAATTAACTAACCTTTTTCCAACTACCCTTTTATGTATTTAATGTTGGCTGAACTTCTGTGTTGAAATAGGAAGTATTGACCAAACAAGGCACAAACGGGAAATTATGTACTGTCTCAGCATTTTAATCTGGAATCATGTAATGTACGGGAGTTTCCAAATAAATGATTTAATGTCATGTTATGTCTAACATAAGCACAAAATAAGGGAAATGGAAATTGGCATATAATCACCTTTGTTTTCGCTTGGCTATATAACCTGACTGTAAACGCCTAAATAAACAGGAGAGATTTTTGATGCACATTTGGTGTCAGACTCAATTATTTCTCCTCCGAGCTGCTCGTACTTTTCCAGGGCTATAACAGTGGGAAAGGCCTCCGGAGGTGTGATCCGAGTACGGGGAAGACCCCTACGTATGCAGTAGAGGATATTTATTTACATTTGGTGTTAGAAAGCGGGGATAAGGCGTCAACGGCTGGGTAAGTACAAGATATCATTTTTATCTGTATATTATCCTCCCAGTGTCCCTTATCTAGAGCCCTATTATAGATTACCTCCGTACTGGACGAGATAGAGTATATGGTTAATAGTTAAAACCACATATGAGTTACGGACTCATATGAGCCAAGGATATTAAGGTAGAATCCTGGCTGAAGTATAGTGACAGGGTGAGTCCCTGCAAAGAGATGTCTGTGAATATCAGGACATACTCTTACGGCGACTGTGGAAACGTAAAAAAAAAAAAAAAAATTGGGGGGGAGGAATATTGCTGTGCATGTGCATGTATTTTAAGTATATAAGACATATTTTTAAAGTATAAGAGAATTGTACTGTGTAAATGATAGGGATGTCCTGTCTGTATAATGGGCAAGTAGCAGGTATAGAATCCTGTCTACAAAGCAGATGTTTAAGTCCCCGATGTAAAACAGGGGGTTAAATTATAAAGTTCTGTCTGTATACTGGACTGTCTTTTGGGACCCTATATCAGTATATTTAGATAAGGTTATATTGCATTAAGATAAGTTTTCTTTATAAGCTAATTATGGGTGATAAAGTAAAATATTGTCTGGAAGTGAGCCTGACAAAAATAAAGTACAAGATTAACAATAACAATAAGAAATGTGTTAAAACTGATAAGGAATGTGCTGCAGCCTGTGTCAAAATTGCATCTTTTAAGTGCTGCCAACTGAATTTTTTTATATAACTCTCAAAATGCATAGTTGCCCCCTGCCCCTATGGCATCGGGACAATTACCATTTCCATAGGTAGCCCCAATTTACCCCAGTGTCCCTGTTCTAAAAAAACCCTGAGCCCTTAACCTTTCCTAGGTCACAGGCTCTGAGGCAGTCCCGATAAAGAAGTTCTTATGACTTCACGGGGAACCCGAAGCAATAGGCTCCCTAGACCACTCCCTATTGATATGCCTGCCTGGCAGATCGGTACGGAGGGGGATGAGACGGACTCTAGGCAGGAATGAACCCCTGTCAGGGACCGTTCATGGGACAGGGAAAAGTCACAGGATGAATCAGAATCAGATACTGACACTGTGGCACAGTTTTATGCAGGTCTGTCAAACAACGCTAAAAAAAAAAAGAGGAAGGAAAAAAAAAAGTGTTATAACTGCTGTATTTATTTTTAACATAACGTAAGTGAATAAAGAGGAAACAGCAAGTATATTTGTCGATTGATTATTGGAGATAATATAGGCATATGGAAGTATTGAGGAAGTAGAGATGAGCACAAGACCATTAATAGTGGCAGTTTTTTTTTTAAAGGTTTACATGCAGAAATTGGGTCGAGAGTAGAGGAAGTGTATTGGTTGGAAGCATAAAAGATTGTCAGACATTGCTACTGTGGTAGAGAATGAAAAAAAAAAAGAGCAGGGAAGCTAAGAAAGCAAAGGACAGATTGTAAAGAGACAGGATATTTTGCCAGTAATTGCAAACCAGCCCCTAAGAAGAGAACCAGAGAATTTTTTTAGTAGAATATTTTTGTCTAAATTCAGACGGGTCTTTCCCGCGGGTATTGAGAATCTCCAGTATTGTAAATCTCAGTGGAAAATATGTTTTGTGTGTAAATTCAAGGTAGGAAAATTAGTTTTTCCCCAGAATGTTTTATTAAATTTTATAAATATGGTAAAAAGGTTGATTGAGTAATCCCTGTGTGCTTGTATAATCTGAGTGAATCCTAACTATATGAAAGTTTTATGTGCATTGAATAATATGAATGTCGGTTTATTGTATATATACAATTATTATCTAGGTACTTGCAAGTGTTTCTGAAATAAGAACATAATTAATTGCTCATGTTAAGTTTAAATTTTAAAGGTGAGAAACACCCCCACTATAACACAAACTAATCAATAATGGGAAAGGGAGAGTTTGACTGGTTATTGAGAGAAGGACAAAGAATGGGCAAATGTGAGAAAAAGGAAGAAATTTTTTTTTATAATTCAGCCCGGTCACTGGTATATTTTGAGGATTTATTCGTTCTGGCCAGACGATGATTTCTTAAAACCAGAAAGACATCCTTTTCCAACTTCTCTATTTTCATGTCAAGAGAGAGAGAGGGAGAGAGAGAATCAGAATAGCAGCCCAGACAGCCCCCCTTCTCCAGTTGAAAAAATGTGCGGAGATACATTTGAGACACGAAAGTTAACCGATATTTTGTTTAGTAATTGTTATTTTGTTTTTATTGATTTGTGTATAGCATATATGCACACCTTTTGTCACACAATGGAATCCTAGTAAACAAAGCCCATATTTTATGTATAATATAACCCAATATACTATCTATATTCAATAGGTTGCACCCCAGGGAAAATGAGTGTTATATTTAACCCCTTGAGAGAAAGACAATATGAAATAAGACATTTGTAGAACCATCTATAAGAAATTGGTTACGAAGGGTGTAGAAATACGAGTTTGCCCTAGGGAAGTTATTGACTCTGTGATAGGAGGACAGATAGAATATTACCCTGCAACTAGAACAGGTCATGTTATTTGGGGAAAATAGTCCAGTGTTTAAAGGTAGAGATGACGGATGGGATTTGTTGGGACTTGGTGGTTGGATTAGTTCTCTGGAAGCGAAGCTATTGGATGCTTTTGTGTGTGTGTCTGTCCTACTCATCACTCTCTATGTATGTGTCATATGCAGTAAACTTTGATCAAGAAGTGCGTTGCACCCCCACCGACGCTATGCCTCTTTTCGGTGATGTCAGCAGTCCCCCAGAAGAAGAGACCGAGAAGAAATCAACTGTGCCGATATAATGGCCGAAAAAGAATGACAAGGCACAATTGGACAATCTCCTGGTCCAGCAGGACTATGCAATGGTTAACTGTTCTTTAAATAGACTGTCTCTAAAGAATAAGAGGGGACTAAGAAGATTGGATACGAGGCTATGAGGAAAGTGGGAGGTCACCCAGAGGCGTGTGTCAGCCACAAGGAAAGAATCATAAGTCAGCCATTTTTTACCATAGCAGCCATTTTGCTGTTTTGCCATTCTGAATAAATGCAGTATGAAAGATGCGTGCAAGATGGATATCTGTGCAATTGCTCCCGGTAGAAATTAGCCCCCACCAATTTTCAGAAATTTTAGCCGCCATAATGTGCTAGTAGTTACAGAAGAGCAGTTGGAATAGTAATTTAGAAATTGGTAATAGGTTTTGTAGTAATAGTCAACCTGGTAAACAGAAAAGATATCATACCAGCCACACCGATATATATCTCTCTACAAACTCCTGTGGCCATATATATTTTTATTTTCTTCGGACCCCCAAAACCTGCACCACTACTTCAGTACGACAAAGTATATCAACAATATCAAAAACAATATAGTAGTTGTTAGGTTATGGACCCATGACAAAATGAGGGAAAGAGAATTGTTATGGGACTGATATTTATCGTTTGCATGTTTGTAGTATTAGTTGTTATTATTTCATGCTGCAAATTAATGTGTTTATCTTTATGAAAAATGTATGATGCCGTCTGTTAAGTCAGCTAGTCACACATATGCTGCCCTGAACAATAACGCCCCTGTTTCTGGTCCCGCAACCATGGCCTACAACTCCAGAATCACAACCACTAATGGCCCGATGCCTTTGGTGGATTATCCGGCATTGGATTACGAGAATATGCAAATCCACTACGGGACTTCCGCAGTATAGGGGTTGTCATTGTTATGACAAAAGGAGGGACTGATAATGTGTATATCAGGGGTGACTCCATTTTGTCTAGTGTATAACCATTTTATGCTAACACTGCCATTCTGCTTAGTAGTAAAATTAACTAACCTTTTTCCAACTACCCTTTTATGTATTTAATGTTGGCTGAACTTCTGTGTTGAAATAGGAAGTATTGACCAAACAAGGCACAAACGGGAAATTATGTACGGTCTCAGCAATTTAATCTGGAATCATGTGATGTACGGGAGTTTCCAAATAAATGATTTAATGTCATGTTATGTCTAACATAAGCACAAAATAAGGGAAATGGAAATTGGCATATAATCACCTTTGTTTTCGCTTGGCTATATAACCTGACTGTAAACGCCTAAATAAACAGGAGAGATTTTTGATGCACATTTGGTGTCAGACTCAATTATTTCTCCTCCGAGCTGCTCGTACTTTTCCAGGGCTATAACAGTGGGAAAGGCCTCCGGAGGTGTGATCCGAGTACGGGGAAGATCCCTACGTATGCAGTAGAGGATATTTATTTACAGTGATATAGTAATACCCCGCATAGTGATATAGTAATACCCGCAGCATGATATAGTAATACACCGCAGAGTGATATAGTAATACCCCGCAGAGTGATATAGTAATACCCCGCAGAGTGATATAGTAATACCCCGCAGCGTGATATAGTAATACCCCGCATAGTGATATAGTAATACCCCACAGCATGATATAGTAATACACCGCAGAGTGATATAGTAATACCCCGCAGAGTGATATAGTAATACCCGCAGAGTTATATAGTAATACCCCACAGCGTGATATAGTAATACCCCGCATAGTGATATAGTAATACCCCGCATAGTGATATAGTAATACCCCGCAGCGTGATATAGTAATACCCCACAGCGTGATATAGTAATACGACGCAGAGTGATATAGTAATACCCTGCACAGTGATATAGTAATACCACGCAGAGTGATATAGTAATACCACGCAGAGTGATATAGTAATACCCCGCATAGTGATATAGTAATACCCCGCAGCGTGATATAGTAATACACCGCAGAGTGATATAGTAATACACCGCAGAGTGATATAGTAATACCCCGCAGAGTGATATAGTAATACCCCTCAGAGTGATATAGTAATACCACGCAGAGAGATACAGTAATACACCACAGAGTGATATAGTAATACCCCGCATTGTGATATAGTAATACGCCGCAGAGTGATATAGTAATACCCCGCAGAGTGATATAGTAATACCCCGCATAGTGATATAGTAATACACCGCAGAGTGCTATAGTAATACCCCGCATAGTGATACAGTAATACTAGGCAGAGTGATATAGTAATACCACGCAGAATGATATTGTAATACTATGCAGAGTGATATAGTAATACACCGCAGAGTGCTATAGTAATACCCCGCATAGTGATACAGTAATACTATGCAGAGTGATATAGTAATACCACGCAGAGTGATATAGTAATACACCGCAGAGTGATATAGTAATACCACGCAGAGTGATATAGTAATACCCCGCATAGTGATATAGTAATACCCCGCAGAATGATATAGTAACACACCGCAGAGTGATATAGTAATACCCCTCAGAGTGATATAGTAATACCCTGCAGAGTGATATAGTAATACCCTGCAGCGTCATATAGTAATACCCCGCATAGTGATATAGTAATACACCGCATAGTGATATAGTAATACCCCGCAGCGTGATATAGTAATACCCCGCAGCGTGATATAGTAATACCACGCAGAGTGATATAGTAATACCACGCAGCGTGATATAGTAATACACCACAGAGTGATATAGTAATACCCCGCAGCTAATACACCGCAGAGTGATATAGTAATACCACGCAGAGTGATATAGTACTATCCCGCATAGTGATATAGTAATACCCCACAGCATGATATAGTAATACACCGCACAGTGATATAGTAATACCCCGCAGAGTGATATAGTAATACCCGCAGAGTGATATAGTATTACCCCGCAGCGTGATATAGTAATACCCCGCATAGTGATATAGTAATACCCCGCATAGTGATATAGTAATACCCCGCAGCGTGATATAGTAATACCCCGCAGCGTGATATAGTAATACGACGCATAGTGATATAGTAATACCCTGCACAGTGATATAGTAATACCACGCAGAGTGATATAGTAATACCACGCAGAGTGAAATAGTAATACCCTGCATAGTGATATAGTAATACCCCGCAGAGTGCTATAGTAATACCCGCATAGGGATACAGTAATACTAGGCAGAGTGATATAGTAATACCACGCAGAATGATATTGTAATACTATGCAGAGTGATATAGTAATACACCGCAGAGTGCTATAGTAATACCCCGCATAGTGATACAGTAATACTATGCAGAGTGATATAGTAATACCACGCAGAGTGATATAGTAATACACCGCAGAGTGATATAGTAATACCACGCAGAGTGATATAGTAATACCCCGCATAGTGATATAGTAATACCCCGCAGAATGATATAGTAACACACCGCAGAGTGATATAGTAATACCCCTCAGAGTGATATAGTAATACCCCGCAGAGTGATATAGTAATACCCTGCAGCGTCATATAGTAATACCCCGCATAGTGATATAGTAATACACCGCATAGTGATATAGTAATACCCCGCAGCGTGATATAGTAATACCCCGCAGCGTGATATAGTAATACCCCGCAGCGTGATATAGTAATACCACGCAGAGTGATATAGTAATACCACGCAGCGTGATATAGTAATACACCACAGAGTGATATAGCAATACCCCGCATCTAATACACCGCAGAGTGATATAGTAATACCACGCAGAGTGATATAGTACTACCCCGCATAGTGATATAGTAATACCCCACAGCATGATATAGTAATACACCGCAGAGTGATATAGTAATACCCCGCAGAGTGATATAGTAATACCCGCAGAGTGATATAGTAATACCCCGCAGCGTGATATAGTAATACCCCGCATAGTGATATAGTAATACCCCGCATAGTGATATAGTAATACCCCGCAGCGTGATATAGTAATACCCCGCAGCGTGATATAGTAATACGACGCATAGTGATATAGTAATACCCTGCACAGTGATATAGTAATACCACGCAGAGTGATATAGTAATACCACGCAGAGTGAAATAGTAATACCCTGCATAGTGATATAGTAATACCCCGCAGCGTGATATAGTAATACACTGCAGAGTGATATAGTAATACACCGCAAAGTGATATAGTAATACCCCGCAGAGTGATATAGTAATACACCTCATAGTGATATAGTAATACCCCGCAGAGTGATACAGTAATACACCGCAGCGTGATATAGTAATACCCCGCAGAGTGATATAGTAATACCCTGCAGAGTGATATAGTAATACCCCGCAGAGTGATATAGTAATACCCCGCAGCGTGATATAGTATTACCCCGCATATTGATATAGTAATACACCGCAGCGTGATATAGTAATACACCGCAGAGTGATATAGTAATACACCGCAGAGTGATATAGTAATACCCCGCATAGTGATATATTAATACACCGCAGAGTGCTATAGTAATACCCCGCATAGTGATACAGTAATACTAGGCAGAGTGATATAGTAATACCACGCAGAATGATATTGTAATACTATGCAGAGTGATATAGTAATACACCGCAGAGTGCTATAGTAATACCCCGCATAGTGATACAGTAATACTATGCAGAGTGATATAGTAATACCACGCAGAGTGATATAGTAATACACCGCAGAGTGATATAGTAATACCACGCAGAGTGATATAGTAATACCCCGCATAGTGATATAGTAATACCCCGCAGAATGATATAGTAACACACCGCAGAGTGATATAGTAATACCCCTCAGAGTGATATAGTAATACCCCGCAGAGTGATATAGTAATACCCTGCAGCGTCATATAGTAATACCCCGCATAGTGATATAGTAATACACCGCATAGTGATATAGTAATACCCCGCAGCGTGATATAGTAATACCCCGCAGCGTGATATAGTAATACCACGCAGAGTGATATAGTAATACCACGCAGCGTGATATAGTAATACACCACAGAGTGATATAGTAATACCCCGCAGCTAATACACCGCAGAGTGATATAGTAATACCACGCAGAGTGATATAGTACTATCCCGCATAGTGATATAGTAATACCCCACAGCATGATATAGTAATACACCGCACAGTGATATAGTAATACCCCGCAGAGTGATATAGTAATACCCGCAGAGTGATATAGTATTACCCCGCAGCGTGATATAGTAATACCCCGCATAGTGATATAGTAATACCCCGCATAGTGATATAGTAATACCCCGCAGCGTGATATAGTAATACCCCGCAGCGTGATATAGTAATACGACGCATAGTGATATAGTAATACCCTGCACAGTGATATAGTAATACCACGCAGAGTGATATAGTAATACCACGCAGAGTGAAATAGTAATACCCTGCATAGTGATATAGTAATACCCCGCAGAGTGCTATAGTAATACCCGCATAGTGATACAGTAATACTAGGCAGAGTGATATAGTAATACCACGCAGAATGATATTGTAATACTATGCAGAGTGATATAGTAATACACCGCAGAGTGCTATAGTAATACCCCGCATAGTGATACAGTAATACTATGCAGAGTGATATAGTAATACCACGCAGAGTGATATAGTAATACACCGCAGAGTGATATAGTAATACCACGCAGAGTGATATAGTAATACCCCGCATAGTGATATAGTAATACCCCGCAGAATGATATAGTAACACACCGCAGAGTGATATAGTAATACCCCTCAGAGTGATATAGTAATACCCCGCAGAGTGATATAGTAATACCCTGCAGCGTCATATAGTAATACCCCGCATAGTGATATAGTAATACACCGCATAGTGATATAGTAATACCCCGCAGCGTGATATAGTAATACCCCGCAGCGTGATATAGTAATACCACGCAGAGTGATATAGTAATACCACGCAGCGTGATATAGTAATACACCACAGAGTGCTATAGTAATACCCCGCATCTAATACACCGCAGAGTGATATAGTAATACCACGCAGAGTGATATAGTACTACCCCGCATAGTGATATAGTAATACCCCACAGCATGATATAGTAATACACCGCAGAGTGATATAGTAATACCCCGCAGAGTGATATAGTAATACCCGCAGAGTGATATAGTAATACCCCGCAGCGTGATATAGTAATACCCCGCATAGTGATATAGTAATACCCCGCATAGTGATATAGTAATACCCCGCAGCGTGATATAGTAATACCCCGCAGCGTGATATAGTAATACGACGCATAGTGATATAGTAATACCCTGCACAGTGATATAGTAATACCACGCAGAGTGATATAGTAATACCACGCAGAGTGAAATAGTAATACCCTGCATAGTGATATAGTAATACCCCGCAGCGTGATATAGTAATACACTGCAGAGTGATATAGTAATACACCGCAAAGTGATATAGTAATACCCCGCAGAGTGATATAGTAATACACCTCATAGTGATATAGTAATACCCCGCAGAGTGATACAGTAATACACCGCAGCGTGATATAGTAATACCCCGCAGAGTGATATAGTAATACCCTGCAGAGTGATATAGTAATACCCCGCAGAGTGATATAGTAATACCCCGCAGCGTGATATAGTATTACCCCGCATATTGATATAGTAATACACCGCAGAGTGATATAGTAATACACCGCAGAGTGATATAGTAATACCACGCAGAGTGATATAGTAATACCACGCAGAGTGATATAGTAATACCCCGCATAGTGATATAGTATTACACCGCAGAGTGATATAGTAATACACCTCAGAGTGATATAGTAATACACCGCAGAGTGATATAGTAATACCACGCAGCGTGATATAGTAATACACTGTATAGTGATATAGTAATACCACGCATAGTGATATAGTAATACCCGCATAGTGATATAGTAATACCCCTCAGAGTGATACAGTAATACACCGCATAGTGATATAGTAATACCACGCATAGTGATATAGTAAAAAAAACGCAGAGTGATATAGTAATACCCCGCAGAATGATATAGTAATACCCCACAGAGTGATATAGTAATACCCCGCAGCGTGATATAGTAATACCCCGCAAAGTGATATAGTAATACCACGCAGAGTGATATAGTAATACCACGCAGAATGATATAGTAATACCCCGCATAGTGATATAGTAATACCACGCAGAGTGATATAGTAATACCACGCAGAGTGATATAGTAATACACCGCAGAGTGATATAGTAATACCACGCAGAATGATATAGTAATACCCCGCATAGTTATATAGTAATCCCACGCAGAGTGATATAGTAATACCCCGCAGATTGATATAGTAATACCACGCAGAGTGATATAGTAATACCCCACAGAGTGATATAGTAATACCCCGCAGCGTGATATAGTAATACCCCGCAAAGTGATATAGTAATACCACGCAGAGTGATATAGTAATACCACGCAGAATGATATAGTAATACCCCGCAGCGTGATATAGTAATACCCCGCAGAATGATATAGTAATACCCCGCAGCGTGATATAGTAATACCCCGCAGAGTGATATAGTAATACCACGCAGAGTGATATAGTAATACCCCGCAGCGTGATATAGTAATACCCCGCAGCGTGATATAGTAATACGACGCATAGTGATATAGTAATACCCTGCACAGTGATATAGTAATACCACGCAGAGTGATATAGTAATACCACGCAGAGTGAAATAGTAATACCCTGCATAGTGATATAGTAATACCCCGCAGCGTGATATAGTAATACACTGCAGAGTGATATAGTAATACACCGCAAAGTGATATAGTAATACCCCGCAGAGTGATATAGTAATACACCTCATAGTGATATAGTAATACCCCGCAGAGTGATACAGTAATACACCGCAGCGTGATATAGTAATACCCCGCAGAGTGATATAGTAATACCCTGCAGAGTGATATAGTAATACCCCGCAGAGTGATATAGTAATACCCCGCAGCGTGATATAGTATTACCCCGCATATTGATATAGTAATACACCGCAGAGTGATATAGTAATACACCGCAGAGTGATATAGTAATACCACGCAGAGTGATATAGTAATACCACGCAGAGTGATATAGTAATACCCCGCATAGTGATATAGTATTACACCGCAGAGTGATATAGTAATACACCGCAGAGTGATATAGTAATACACCGCAGAGTGATATAGTAATACCACGCAGCGTGATATAGTAATACACCGTAGAGTGATATAGTAATACCACGCATAGTGATATAGTAATACCCGCATAGTGATATAGTAATACCCCTCAGAGTGATACAGTAATACACCGCATAGTGATATAGTAATACCACGCATAGTGATATAGTAAAAAAACGCAGAGTGATATAGTAATACCCCGCAGAATGATATAGTAATACCCCACAGAGTGATATAGTAATACCCCGCAGCGTGATATAGTAATACCCCGCAAAGTGATATAGTAATACCACGCAGAGTGATATAGTAATACCACGCAGAATGATATAGTAATACCCCGCATAGTGATATAGTAATACCACGCAGAGTGATATAGTAATACCACGCAGAGTGATATAGTAATACACCGCAGAGTGATATAGTAATACCACGCAGAATGATATAGTAATACCCCGCATAGTGATATAGTAATACCACGCAGAGTGATATAGTAATACCCCGCAGAGTGATATAGTAATACCACGCAGAGTGATATAGTAATACCCCACAGAGTGATATAGTAATACCCCGCAGCGTGATATAGTAATACCCCGCAAAGTGATATAGTAATACCACGCAGAGTGATATAGTAATACCACGCAGAATGATATAGTAATACCCCGCAGCGTGATATAGTAATACCCCGCAGAGTGATATAGTAATACCACGCAGAGTGATATAGTAATACCCCGCAGAGTGATATAGTAATACCCCGCAGAGTGATATAGTAATACCACGCAGAGTGATATTGTAATACCCCGCATAGTGATATAGTAATACCATGCAGAGTGATATAGTAATACACCGCAGAGTGATATAGTAATACACCGCATAGTGATATAGTAATACCACGCAGCGTGATATAGTAATACACCGCAGAGTGTTATAGTAATACCCCGCAGAGTGATATAGTAATAACACGCAGAGTGATATAGTAATACCACGCAGCGTGATATAGTAATACACCGCAGAGTGATATAGTAATACCCCGCAGCGTGGTATAGTAATACCCCGCTGAGTGATATAGTAATACCACGCAGCGTGATATAGTAATTCCACGCAGAGTGATATAGTAATACCCTGCATAGTGATATAGTAATACCACGCAGAGTGATATAGTAATACCACGCAGAGTGATATAGTAATACCCCGCAGCGTGATATAGTAATACCACGCAGAGTGATATAGTAATACCCCGCAGAGTGATATAGTAATACACCGCAGAGTGATATAGTAATACCCCGCAGAGAGATATGGTAATACCCTGCAGAGTGATATAGTAATACCACGCAGAGTGATACAGTAATACCACGCAGAGTGATACAGTAATACACCGCAGCGTGATATAGTAATGCCCCGCAGTGATATAGTAATACCCTGCAGAGTGATATAGTAATACTACGCAGAGTGATATAGTAATACCCCGCATAGTGATATAGTAATACCACGCAGAGTGATATAGTAATACCCCGCAGAGTGATATAGTAATACCCCGCAGCCTGATATAGTAATACACCGCAGAGTGTTATAGTAATACCCCGCAGAGTGATATAGTAATAACACGCAGAGTGATATAGTAATACCACGCAGCGTGATATAGTAATACACCGCAGAGTGATATAGTAATACCCCGCAGCGTGGTATAGTAATACCCCGCTGAGTGATATAGTAATACCACGCAGCGTGATATAGTAATTCCACGCAGAGTGATATAGTAATACCCTGCATAGTGATATAGTAACACCACGCAGAGTGATATAGTAATACCACGCAGAGTGATATAGTAATACCCCGCAGCGTGATATAGTAATACCACGCAGAGTGATATAGTAATACCCCGCAGAGTGATATAGTAATACACCGCAGAGTGATATAGTAATACCCCGCAGAGAGATATGGTAATACCCTGCAGAGTGATATAGTAATACCACGCAGAGTGATACAGTAATACCACGCAGAGTGATACAGTAATACACCGCAGCGTGATATAGTAATGCCCCGCAGTGATATAGTAATACCCTGCAGAGTGATATAGTAATACTACGCAGAGTGATATAGTAATACCCCGCATAGTGATATAGTAATACCACGCAGAGTGATATAGTAATACCCCGCAGAGTGATATAGTAATACCCCGCAGCCTGATATAGTAATACCCCGCATAGTGATATAGTAATACACCGCAGAGTGATATAGTAATACACTGCAGAGTGATATAGTAATACCACGCCGAGTGATATAGTAATACCACGCAGCGTGATATAGTAATACCCCGCAGAGTGATATAGTATTACACCGCATTGTGATATAATAATACCACGCAGAGTGATATACTAATACCACGCAGCGTGATATAGTAATACACCGCAGAGTGATATAGTAATATCACGCAGAGTGATATAGTAATACCCCGCATAGTGATATAGTAATACCCCGCAGAGTGATACTGTAATACACCGCATAGTGATATAGTAATACCACGCAGAGCGATATAGTAATACCCCGCAGATTGATATAATAATACCACGCAGAGTGATATAGTAATACCACGCAGAGTGATATAGAAATACACCGCAGAGTGATATAGTAATACCCCGCAGAGTGATATAGTAATACCCCGCAGAGTGATATAGAAATACACCGCAGAGTGATATATTAATACCACGCAGAGTGATATAGTAATACACCGCAGAGTGATATAGTAATACCCCGCAGAGTGATATAGTAATATCACGCAGAGTGATATAGTAATACCCCGCAGAGTGATATAGTAATAAACAGCAGATTAATATAGTAATACCCCGCAGAGTGATATAGTAATACACATCAGAGTGATATAGTAATATACAGCAGAGTGATACAGTAATACTATGCAGAGTGATATAGTAATAACACGCAGAGTGATATAGTAATACCACGCAGAGTGATATAGTAATACCACGCAGAGTGATACAGTAATACCACGCAGAGTGATATAGTAATACCACGCAGAGTGATATAGTAATACACCGCAGAGTGATATAGTAATACACCGCATAGTGATATAGTAATACCCCGCAGCGTGATATAGTAATACCCCGCAGCGTGATATAGTAATACCACGCAGAGTGATATAGTAATACCACGCAGCGTGATATAGTAATACACCACAGAGTGATATAGTAATACCCCGCAGAGTGATATAGTAATACCACGCAGCGTTATATATTAATACACCACAGAGTGATATAGTAATACCCCGCAGAGTGATATAGTAATACCCCGCAGCTAATACACCGCAGAGTGATATAGTAATACCACGCAGAGTGATATAGTAATACCCCGCATAGTGATATAGTAATAACCCACAGCATGATATAGTAATACACCGCAGAGTGATATAGTAATACCCCACAGCATGATATAGTAATACACCGCAGAGTGATATAGTAATACCCCGCAGAGTGATATAGTAATACACCGCAGAGTGATATAGTAATACCCCGCAGCGTGATATAGTAATACCCCGCATAGTGATATAGTAATACCCCGCATAGTGATATAGTAATACCCCGCAGCGTGATATAGTAATACCCCGCAGCGTGATATAGTAATACGACGCAGAGTGATATAGTAATACCCTGCACAGTGATATAGTAATACCACGCAGAGTGATATAGTAATACCACGCAGAGTGATATAGTAATACCCCACATAGTGATATAGTAATACCCCGCAGCGTGATATAGTAATACACCGCAGAGTGATATAGTAATACCCCGCAGAGTGATATAGTAATACCCCGCAGAGTGATATAGTAATACCCCGCAGAGTGATACAGTAATACACCGCAGCGTGATATAGTAATACCCCGCAGAGTGATATAGTAATACCGTGCAGAGGGATATAGTAATATTACGCAGAGTGATATAGTAATTCCCCGCATAGTGATATAGTAATACCACGTAGAGTGATATAGTAATACCCCGCAGAGTGATATAGTAATACCACGCAGAGTGATATACTAATACCACGCAGCGTGATATAGTAATACACCGCAGAGTGATATAGTAATATCACGCAGAGTGATATAGTAATACCCCGCATAGTGATATAGTAATACCCCGCAGAGTGATACTGTAATACACCGCATAGTGATATAGTAATACCACGCAGAGCGATATAGTAATACCCCGCAGATTGATATAATAATACCACGCAGAGTGATATAGTAATACCCCGCAGAGTGATATAGTAATACCCCGCAGAGTGATATAGAAATACACCTCAGAGTGATATATTAATACCACGCAGAGTGATATAGTAATACACCGCAGAGTGATATAGTAATACCCCGCAGAGTGATATAGTAATATCACGCAGAGTGATATAATAATACCCCGCAGAGTGATATAGTAATAAACAGCAGATTAATATAGTAATACCCCGCAGAGTGATATAGTAATACACATCAGAGTGATATAGTAATATACAGCAGAGTGATACAGTAATACTATGCAGAGTGATATAGTAATAACACGCAGAGTGATATAGTAATACCACGCAGAGTGATATAGTAATACCACGCAGAGTGATACAGTAATACCACGCAGAGTGATATAGTAATACCACGCAGAGTGATATAGTAATACACCGCAGAGTGATATAGTAATACACCGCATAGTGATATAGTAATACCCCGCAGCGTGATATAGTAATACCCCGCAGCGTGATATAGTAATACCACGCAGAGTGATATAGTAATACCACGCAGCGTGATATAGTAATACACCACAGAGTGATATAGTAATACCCCGCAGAGTGATATAGTAATACCACGCAGCGTTATATATTAATACACCACAGAGTGATATAGTAATACCCCGCAGAGTGATATAGTAATACCCCGCAGCTAATACACCGCAGAGTGATATAG
Organism: Ascaphus truei; assembly: GCF_040206685.1. Classification (NCBI taxonomy): domain Eukaryota; kingdom Metazoa; phylum Chordata; class Amphibia; order Anura; family Ascaphidae; genus Ascaphus; species Ascaphus truei. The sequence continues at coordinate 61,916,946 of NC_134493.1, forward strand.
TAATACCACGCAGAGTGATATAGTAATACCCCGCATAGTGATATAGTAATAACCCACAGCATGATATAGTAATACACCGCAGAGTGATATAGTAATACCCCACAGCATGATATAGTAATACACCGCAGAGTGATATACTGCACCGACACACTTTATTCGAGCAAATACCCAGTATGTACCTGGCAGATACCTGGAATGCGCCGCTCCTCACCTCTGACAAGCCCCGTTGCGTTTGCCTTCCCAGCCTGGGTTCATGCCTGGCTGACGGGCGGCTGATCTGTTAAATGATAATGATTAGGATTTAATAGGCTGCAATGCTTCGCGTGTCTACCAGATGGCATAAATTCATGAATTGTAATGCAGTATATATATATATACTGTGCAGCATTGCAGCCAGCGGGAATAAAATGCTTCAATCCCTGCTTGGAAAATACCTCAATGCACTCGGGCAGAAAACAGTCACAAACCTCAATACACCCGGGTATACCCGAATTCGTGGGACTAGCCGAGCTCGAATAAAGTGTGTCGCCAGTGTAGTAATACCCCGCAGAGTGATATAGTAATACACCGCAGAGTGATATAGTAATACCCCGCAGCGTGATATAGTAATACCCCGCATAGTGATATAGTAATACCCCGCATAGTGATATAGTAATACCCCGCAGCGTGATATAGTAATACCCCGCAGCGTGATATAGTAATACGACGCAGAGTGATATAGTAATACCCTGCACAGTGATATAGTAATACCACGCAGAGTGATATAGTAATACCACGCAGAGTGATATAGTAATACCCCACATAGTGATATAGTAATACCCCGCAGCGTGATATAGTAATACACCGCAGAGTGATATAGTAATACCCCGCAGAGTGATATAGTAATACCCCGCAGAGTGATATAGTAATACCCCGCAGAGTGATACAGTAATACACCGCAGCGTGATATAGTAATACCCCGCAGAGTGATATAGTAATACCGTGCAGAGGGATATAGTAATATTACGCAGAGTGATATAGTAATTCCCCGCATAGTGATATAGTAATACCACGTAGAGTGATATAGTAATACCCCGCAGAGTGATATAGTAATACCCCACATAGTGATATAGTAATACCCCGCAGAGTGATACAGTAATACACCGCATAGTGATATAGTAATACCACGCATAGTGATATAGTAAAACCACGCAGAGTGATATAGTAATACCCCGCAGAGTGATATAGTAATACCACGCAGAGTGATATAGTAATTCCCCGCATAGTGATATAGTAAAACAATGCAGAGTGATATAGTAATACCCCGCAGAGTGATATAGTAATACCCCACAGAGTGATATAGTAATTCCCCGCAGCGTGATATAGTAATACCCCGCAGAGTGATATAGTAATACCACGCAGCGTGATATAGTAATACACCGCAGAGTGATATAGTAATACACCGCAAAGTGATATAGTAATACACCGCAGAGTGATATAGTAATACCACGCAGCGTGATATAGTAATACACCGCAGAGTGATATAGTAATACACCGCAGAGTGATATAGTAATACACCGCAGAGTGATATAGTAATACACCGCAGAGTGATATAGTAATACACCGCAGAGTGATATAGTAATACCACGCAGCGTGATATAGTAATACACCGCAGAGTGATATAGTAATACCCCGCATAGTGATATAGTAATACCCCGCAGAGTGATACAGTAATACACCGCATAGTGATATAGTAATACTACGCATAGTGATAAAGTAAAACCACGCAGAGTGATATAGTAATACCCCGCAGAGTGATATAGTAATATCACGCAGAGTGATATAGTAATACCCCGCAGAGTGATATAGTAATACACAGCAGATTGATATAGTAATACCCCGCAGAGTGATATAGTAATACACAGCAGCGTGATATAGTAATACACCGCAGAGTGATATAGTAATACCACGCAGAGTGATATAGTAATACCCCGCATAGTGATATAGTAATACCCCGCAGAGTGATACAGTAATACACCGCATAGTGATATAGTAATACTACGCATAGTGATATAGTAAAACCACGCAGAGTGATATAGTAATACCCCGCAGAGTGATATAGTAATACCACGCAGAGTGATATAGTAATTCCCCGCATAGTGATATAGTAAAACAACGCAGAGTGATATAGTAATACCCCGCAGAGTGATATAGTAATACCCCACAGAGTGATATAGTAATACCCCGAAGCGTGATATAGTAATACCCCGCAAAGTGATATAGTAATACCACGCAGAGTGATATAGTAATACCACGCAGAATGATATAGTAATACCCCGCATAGTGATATAGTAATACCACGCAGAGTGATATAGTAATACCACGCAGAGTGATATAGTAATACACCGCATAGTGATATAGTAATACCACGCAGAGTGATATAGTAATACCCCGCAGAGTGATATAGTAATACCCCGCAGAGTGATATAGTAATACCACGCAGAGTGATATTGTAATACCCCGCATAGTGATATAGTAATACCATGCAGAGTGATATAGTAATACACCGCAGAGTGATATAGTAATACACCGCATAGTGATATAGTAATACCACGCAGCGTGATATAGTAATACACCGCAGAGTGATATAGTGATACCCCGCAGAGTGATACAGTAATACCCCGCAGAGTGATACAGTAATACCCCGCATAGTGATATAGTAATACACTGCAGAGTACTATAGTAATACCCCGCATAGTGATACAGTAATACTATGCAGAGTGATATAGTAATACCACGCAGAGTGATATAATAATACCCCGCATAGTGATATAGTAATACCCCGCAGCATGATATAGTAATACACCGTAGAGTGATATAGGGCCTCATGCAGTAAGCGTTGATAAGGATTTTTTCGGCATTTTATAGCCAAAATTGGGTTTGAGATTCTGTAAGCGCCGATAAGTGCTTGATTTCGGCAGTTTTCGTAGGCGATAATTTTGTTATGGCCAGTCGGCTGCCGATAAGCCTGTTTTCGCCACTGATCGCCACTTTTTTAAATCGGCTGGATTCAAGTACCAAAATCAGCTTATCGGGGCTGATCGGCACTAGGAAATTGAGATGTTATGGCCAATTTCTCCCGCCAACTAAAGTTGGCATTTTGGACGGGGGAACGATCGCTAAGGCTGCCGGAACGGCACTTAGAAAAAAAAACTCTTATGTACATCAATGGAGTCAATGGAGCGGGGACGTATAACAGTATAGTACTGTTTACGTTTCATTGCTCACAATACAAACGTCATTTGCATTACAGTGTGGGGGGCATTCCCTGCATTGTGTCACAGCTGACGTGTATTATTTGCATAACATTGTACTTTTACATGTTTTCATCATTTGCGTATCACATTACTCATCATGTGATGATGTGTCAAGGGAAAATCCAATACTTAACTCTTAAAGGAGAACCTCACATCATATCACACATTTTACTGAACTGAGCGACAATTATTTACATGATGTTACACATGTCACACATACACCATATATTCATGTTCCTTTACATTACACAATGCTTGTAATGTGTCACGCATCTTTAAACGTTCATGTACATCTTTCTTCTCATGTTTACATCTAGTTTGGGTCCTCCCTATTTTCATGACGTCACTTATTGGACACTCAATCACATTGCATGTTTACATTGTAACCGTTGCATGACAAGCACTTCAACCTAACTTCTACACACATGTACAGTAATTAATCATTGTGACACCTTGCAAACTCATTCTATAGCAACTATCCTCATTACAGAAATGCATGCATATGCACACGACTATTCATTGTTGTCAACATGTGACAATAACATGGCTAATTACACATGTTACAGCAAACTTTTCCCACGTCAATCTCAGCCTTTTTGTCTAATTACATGACTGACTGTTGCGTTCAGAAGTGTTACATGCATTGCACATTAAACTATTTATTTTCAAGCAATGTTTGTACAAAGCTTCACGTGACATCATTGTCAAATATCATCATTCCCTGCAGAATACACACAACAAATACTTCTAAGATCAACTGCACACAGCTTGGCACAGAAGTACTTTATTATGTTAATGTAACACCTTGCATTTTACTATGTCACCTGACATCATCACATACCTATTTAAAGGACGCCCATTACCTGCTCATTCACAGCTACTCATTTCAAAATGTTGCGATTGTTTAGGAGACGGAGGAACATTCTTTTTCATGACATGCTTGCTGATCAAGAGAATGATATAGGGCAAGGGAGGGACAGACCGAGGGACAGTGACAGGGACAGGCACGCGGATACGACAGGGACAGGGAGAGGGACAGGCCGAGGGAGAGGTAGAGGGACAGGAGATCAGAGGAGAAGACAGAGGAGACAAGTTGTGCCTCGTCCGCGTGTGTACAGGGAGAGAACCCTGTTAGATGGGATGAGTGAGGAGGAGATAGTAAGTCGCTATCGTTTGAGTTCAGCAGCAATCTTATCTCTTTATGAGGAGATAAGGGGAGATTTAGATTTTTTCACAGCCAGAGGTCGTGCAGTCCCTGGGCTTGTTAAAATGCTGTGCTCATTACATTATCTTGCTTCCGCATCATTCCAGACAACTGTGGGCATAGTGGGCGGGGTCTCGCAATCTACATTCTCGCGGGCCTTTACCCAGTTTCTCTATGCACTCAATAGACGCGCTAGGAATTATATTCATTTTCCTACAGAGGCGACAGAGTGGCTGGAAGTCAGGACTGGCTTTTATAATATAGCAGGGATACCATGTGTGCTGGGTGCAATCGATTGCACACATGTTGCTTTGATTGCACCTAGTCAGAGTGAGCATGTGTACCGCAATCGGAAGCACTACCATTCACTCAATGTACAGGTGGTATGTGATGCCACGATGAGGATAATGCATGTGGTACCCAAATTCCCTGGTTCCAGTCACGATTCCTCTATCCTGAGGAACTCTTCAGTCTTCCATGCGTTCGAAGAGGGACATTTTGAACATGGTTGGCTGCTGGGTGAGTACACATTTACATGTTCTAACACAAAACACATTTTTCTTTAGGAATGTTGTCATTGTAGAATTTGATCACTAATGTCAGCTTATGTGTGCTCCATTCATTATAGGTGACTCAGGATACGGAATTAGGCCGTGGCTCTTGACTCCGGTGCTAAACCCTCAAACTGAAGCAGAGGAGAGGTACAATGCAGCCCATATATCTACAAGATCTGTTATAGAGAGGACATTTGGCCTACTCAAGACCAGATTTAGGTGTCTGGACAGAACTGGTGGGGCTCTTCTATACAAGCCTCAAAAAGTCTCTGATATTATCCTTGCCTGTTGCATTTTGCACAATGTTGCACTCAGGCACAATGTACAATCAGACCTAGCTGAGCCTTTGGTAGACGAGCATCCCACCCATGTAGCTGCTGAAAATGAACAAACAGCCAGTGGTGGCCAGACACGCCAGAATCTCATCAATTCATTTTTTTCTTGTAAGTAAAAACAGATATGTTCCTAGTACTACTTTTATAGTTTAATTATGTTATATTAACAATAATGTTTTTTTATATAACCTTCTGTTAGGACACAGATGAATATGGGTTGCACACCTTTATTTTCTCTGCTGTGTGCACAAAGGGATGTGGCACCGGTATGTTATTGTTGCACAGGTTATATAATCCCTCTTCCATTGTACATTAGTTGTGTGTATGTGAATACAACTGGGGTAACAAAGCAGTAATATTTTAGCATTGTGTTGTTCCTTATGCAAACACAATACACATAGTATGGCCATAGTCATTCATTCTTCTAGTATGCTTACATACAATGTTATTGGTGCAGTGTAACATGTACATCCAGATGATGTGTACACCAGGCTGCTTTACATTTTGAATGTGATTAAATATACATGGTGTTGCACATTTAACACCAAATACACACTTTGCTGTGTTGCTTACGGTACTGACGATGCCATGTCAATGTTTGCAATTTATATATTGTTCCATTGCATTATAGGTATATCTCCAGTATGACTGATCATGATATGTATATTTGCTGACATCTGTCATAAGATGTGCCTACCTCAATCTTCCTATAATTATTTGAAGTAGAAACCCAACATATTGGTTTAAAGAAAAATGTAACATACATGTACTTTCTGTATCATGTACATGCATTTAGCTACTATTGAGGTTTCATGTGCATTGTATTAGAAAATGATTACTCCCATTTTATCACATTTTATGTATGTTCCCTTATAAATTCCATTAATGTAATATAGAGGTGTTTTGAGAAAAGGGGATAACTGTACTTATTTGTTTACTTACAGGAGATCATTCATCACGGATGCAATTGACTGATCATAACACTCCATGCATGAATGCCTGTAATCACAACAATGCGTAGTACATCTTATATTTAGCAATGTAGGTGATTATTAATGCTAGAAATTAATAGTCAACATTAATTAAAATTTGTGACATGTGTATGTATAAGTCACACGTGTGTGGATGTGACCTACATGTAACAAGTGTCAAAGTGTAAACAAAACCACAATTTTGTCCCAAATGTTACTGTAATGTTGCATTTCTAATTTCCAACTATGACAATGTTGGTAATATATTTGGAATGTCATTCACGTCACTTCATCATTATCATGATGATAATTATCAAGTATTCTCAAAATATAAACGTCAATCACGTGCACATTAGCATAGGCACACTTTTTAAGACAACTGTTTGTGTCTGTATCAATTTGTGTATGATCCATGTATAACACCGACAAATGATAACAGCAGCTTTATTATGGTAGCTTATATCATCATATTGACTGTACTATTTATTTGTAGAACGTTTAATAAACACAGTAAACTATAGTTAGTTAGGTAAATGAAATATACACAGAAACGTACTTCATTACATGATGTTGATGTAATATTGAGAACATCATGCATTGTAGGGGACCACAACATCTGGCCAATAACATTATTTGCTACAGTCCCAAACCATTTTATCAACATACCCATGTAACAAGAGATTTTTAACAATAAATGGCTAGTTGGTTGTAAGTGTCCTTTACATTGGGAGAAGGAGTGGCTCAGTGAGTAAAGACACACACTGGCACTGAGAGTTTGAAACAGGGGAGTCTGGTTCAATTCCCGGTGTCGGCTCCTTGTGACCTTCGGCAAGTCACATGATCTCCCTGTGCCTCAGGCGGCAAAAAATAAATTGTAAGCTCCACGGGCCAGGGACCTGAGGCTGAAAAATGTGTCTGTAAAGCGCTGCGTACAACTAGCAGCGGTATACATGAACATGCTCATATTATTATTATTATTATTATTATTATTATTGTTACATAGTTTCGACAGTCATACGTTCCATTACACAATAGAATACACAAATGTGTTAGCAGAGTGGGAATGGTTGTTATATAAAAAACACACCATGTCATAAAATGTTAGTAGTCATTAAAGAACACTCAAGAAAAATTCATGAGGCACTCTTTTGCAACATCATTATGTTAATTAAGTGCTTATGCAATATAGGCATAAGGGTATCACATTTTTAATTGTTTGTTAATAAGCGCTGCAAGCAATATAAAATTAGTTCCATATGTAGTATAGTAGTCGGTGGCTCCTCCTCACAATCATCTCATATAAAGGTAGACTCTTCTGAAATCATACATTCATCCGATTGTATCTTCCCCGACATCTCTGAAATACAGCAAACACATGATGGTCAAAGATGGCACCTTACTATATATGTATCCGTGACAACGCGTTACACAGCTCTATATGATTGTGTAGATACACACGTCAGTCACTTATATGTTAGAAGTACAAGTGTACATCATTATGTAATCGTTCATTAAATTAGTAGCAGGCATAACTATGTATATGAAGTTAACGTTGCCTGTATACTGAAAAATGTGCGCGCACATCTTAGTGTGCGCACGCACTTCACGCTTGGGTCGACTAACTGTTAGCGCATGCGCAAAACAATGCGTACGTTGTGCGTTCAATACATGTTGAAAATACCATTAACCATTAAATATTTTTTTCAAATACAATGAAGGCGAAACTACATTAGTTTTAAACGAGTACATCTGTATTCTTTTTAAACAGACGTGTGTGGACAGAAAGCACGGCCGATAACACAATGCGCAAATGCAATACGTGTGACGTCATGTTAAGCCAGCGTGAAGCGCACGCAAACACTCCTCCCACTCAATTAACATTCGGCTAACGCCCAGTGTACGCCCACAAACACTGAGCCGCACGCATGACACAGTGCAGTTACCGTAACTATAACAAAACAACACAGCCAATAGGCTTTGACGTGCGCACGTCGCTTGGGGGCGTGACTTACATCCGTAATCCTTTTTAATGACGCCTTGGCCCATGACAAGGGTCCCACGTCATACGTGGTGGACCCGGTTTTTTATTTTGCATGATAACAAAACAGGTATGTGTTAGAGTTATGGTAACATGTTGCTAATATGTTTAAAGGGATAGGAAAGTACGTATATTTATTCCGTCAGCAATGTATACTACTCTTTCAGGTTCTACTATATTGTAATAGGAAACAATTTGTTTGTGATCGCTACATGTTATGCAGTCTGCAATGTTACGCTGTATCCACGCATTTAAAGTGAAAATGGTGGTTACAAAAAAAAAAAAAAAATTAAACGCTGAGTCAACGCATAACGATTGTTATATTTACCATTCTTGTAGAATTAACACTTCGTCTGCCTGCAACTGGTCGCTCCAGAAAACCAAGGCATTTGCATCCACGCTTGACCCAAACGCTGAATCCTGTATGACACACATCTCCTCCATGAAGCGCTCATAGGAATCGCCACAGCTTTCTTCAAACAATTGGTCCGGAGGTAGGTTCATTTCTTCGGGTACCCATTCCAATGCATTTTCAGCTGAAAGGCTTGGTACATAATCATAGTAGTTATGTTCTTGTACAATGTGGGTTTCAGGAATGGAGGGTGCAGATATTGCAGCAGGTATCGATTCACACGGAACAGTAGTAGCGGATCCATTGCTATTGGCATTAGGAATAAATATGCCATTTAGCACAAAATGTGTGCCCTCTTCCACGGTGAAATGTTTTTCCTTAGCAATCTTCCAAAAACCATACCTGTCTTGTAGCTTATCCTGCACACGTTCAAAACAGTCATTAGTTGATAAAGTGAATCTTACTGATGATTTAAAATTTCGCGCATGCCCAGGTTCTTGGTAATAAGGATACTTGGCTCTAATCAAATCATAGATTTGTCCCGTGTTGGCTTTGTGTCCGGAAGCGGACAAAATCGCTTCTGCAATCATGAATTTGTTTCCTCTGTGCGGATGCATATTTTTTAATAATTCATCAGCCATTGCAGATTAACAGAAAAGATGTCTGCAGTTCTCTGTTCTTTGCTCATAAGAATGAAACGGTTCAAATGATAACTATTTGCTGTCTTTCCTTTTCAAGGTCATAAAAAGTTTCAACTTGTACTCCTTGTTTGAAGCATCAATTGGATGTGTAGAAATAATTAGTTTCACATTTGTGGTTTGTAATAGCCATTTTTCTGACCAACATGTAGCAAATGTTATCTACTTTCTCAAAACATTGGTAGACTTTTAATTAAGAAACATTGTGAGTTGAGGAAAAATAACATTGACCACTGTATGAAAATAGTGCTTACACAGCCATATAATGAAATACACACACACCTGCAAAAGTAAATGTTTTTTTCCCTCATAAATTTCTGTGTGTATTTGAAAGTCTGGTTAACTCCCTGTCTGCATCAGTTTAAGTACGTGTGTATATGTAGATATATATATATCTCTCATAAATATATATATATATATATATATATATATATAATGTGTATATGTATATTGTAGTATATGTATATGTATATTGTAGTATATATATGTATATATATATATAATCAAAGGCTCCTTACCAGGCAGACCAGAGAATCCAGGGAATCCAAAGCAGGCACAGCAAGGAAGAGACAGCACACTTGTTAGCAAAAAGAATTGTATTAGTGAAGCAGGCACAAAACACCAACGTTTCGGTCCTAAAAACAGGACCTTTATCAAGGGAGTGCAAGCACTCCCTTGATAAAGGTCCTGTTTTTAGGACCGAAACGTTGGTGTTTTGTGCCTGCTTCACTAATACAATTCTTTTTGCTAACAAGTGTGCTGTCTCTTCCTTGCTGTGCCTGCTTTGGATTCCCTGGATTCTCTGGTCTGCCTGGTAAGGAGCCTTTGATTGTATTCATCCATATGGGACTAAGCACCTGTCCTCATCTGTATTTGTGTGCCATCTGCTCTGTTACCTATATATATATATATATATATATATATATATATATAGTTATATATATATATATATATATATATATATATATATATATATATATATATAGTTATATATATATATAGTTATATATATTACAATATGTCTGTAAAACCAAACTTTACATGTCTGTGTGTGTATATTACAACTTTTAAGGGCTTATATGTACAGTAAAGAGGGATTTTTATATTGGTGTGATTTATTTAAAGGTTAACATAATAGAGGCTTAAACTTTTATGGCCTATTGCATTGACCTGTCTGGTAAATGTGCTTTACCATCAAAAAAGGTTTTTTTTTAATTTAGAAGGGCTGTAGTGTTAAAACCAATAATATATATATACCCCAGGGCTCTGTCCTGGGACCTCTTCTCTTTTCTCTGTATACACTCTCTCTAGGTGACCTAATAACATCTTTTGGGTTTAATTATCACCTCTATGCTGACGACACACAAATATATTTCTCAACACCCGACCTTACACCTACTGTACAAACCAAAGTTTCTGAATGTCTCTCTGCTATATCATCCTGGATGGCCCTCCGCCGCCTTAAACTCAACATGGCTAAAACAGAGCTCCTCATACTTCCTCCCAAACCTGGCCCTACTACCTCCTTCCACATTACTGTTGGAACTACGATCATTCACCCAGTAGCCCAAGCACGCTGCCTTGGGGTCACACTCGACTCCTCTCTCACATTTGCCCCTCACATTCAAAACATTTCTAAAACCTGTCGCTTTTTCCTCCGCAATATAACAAAGATACGCCCTTTCCTCTGTTGCTCGACTGCTAAAACTCTGACTCAGGCCCTCATTCTCTCCCGTCTTGATTACTGTAACCTCCTGCTGTCCGGCCTTCCTGCCTCTCACCTGTCTCCCCTACAATCTATCCTTAACGCTGCTGCCAGAATCACTCTACTCTTTCCTAGATCTGTCTCAGCATCTCCCCTCATGAAATCCCTCTCCTGGCTTCCGATCAAATCCCGCATCTCACACTCCATTCTTCTCCTCACTTTTAAAGCTTTACACTCTTCTGCTCCTCCTTACATCTCAGCCCTAATTTCTCGTTATGCACCATCCAGACTCTTGCGTTCTTCTCAAGGATGTCTTCTTTCTACCCCCTTTGTATCTAAAGCCCTCTCCCGCCTTAAACCTTTTTCATTGACTGCCCCTCACCTCTGGAATGCCCTTCCCCTCAGTACCCGACTAGCACCCTCTCTATCCACCTTTAAGACCCACCTTAAGACACACTTGCTTAAAGAAGCATATGAATAGGACTGTGGCTATTCTGAACACATGGCACATAAAGCTTGGCCCCCTGCAGATGCACTTACCAGAACTCCCTCCTACTGTCTCTGTACGTTCTCCCTACCTACCAATTAGACTGTAAGCTCCTCGGAGCAGGGACTCCTATTCCTTAATGTCTAAAGCACTTATTCCCATGATCTGTTATTTATATTATCTGTTATTTATTGGATTACCACATGTATTACTGCTGTGAAGCGCTATGTACATTAATGGCGCTATATAAATAAAGACATACAATACAATAATGCAGGAGTACACACAACATATTGATGGCAGTAAGTAGGCCTTGTATGAAACCTATTTAAATGGTGATAAACATGCGTGAATTAAGTAATAAACATTTGTTTTAGGCCAATACTGTTATAGGCTCACAGTTAGTATAGTTCACAAACATTAGGCCTGTATTAGTAAAATACTGTGTTTTCACAAGGAAGCATGAAGTGTATGTTTTTTGTAAATACATCTATACCAGTTTAGATAGTCCAAAAAAAAAAATATATATATATATATATATATATATATATATATATATATATATATATATACATACATACATACATACACACACACACACTGTGTGTGTGTGTGTGTGTGTGTGTGTACATATATCCATACATACTACATATATATTAGTATACATTCACAGATGTTCTTGAAACAAGAACACATAAATGATTAAAGGACAACATTACAATGGCCAAGCAAGGCGAACGTAAGTAATATTTTACACATAATCCTGCTGTACACGGACAAGAAAGATGTTTGCAGTTAAATAGATGTGTGTTTTTAAATGCATGTGAATAATATGCACATGCAATGATTACATCAAGTAACACTCCCAAATACAATGTTTTGCAGGTAAGTCAATGGCAGCTTCTCTAAACATAGCAACTGGCTCCTGGTGGACCATTACTGAACAGACGATTAATACATCAATATTAATAACACTATTCATTAATTAGGACTGTGAACATTTCCAAAACTTCACGTGTACAAGAACATACTTGAAAGTTTGGAAACAACACAGTCTTCAGCATACATACAATATTAATTACATAATCTGAAGTCAACAAAACAAGGCCAAAGACATATTTAGTGAATTATAACATTTTTTTTTTTCCTTTTGAGAGCGAGTAACAGGCCTGCTTGTTGTCTCTTGGATTTTCCTTTTTCGTTTTGCAACAACTTTAGCCACAACAGAGCCACTTTGAGTGGCCTCTGGCACTTCACGGGCAGGGCTTGTGGCCAGTGACTCACCTACAGGGCTTTTGGGCAGTGACTGTTCACCGACAGGGCTTTTGGGCAGTGACTCACCGACAGGGCTTTTGGGCAGTGACTGTTCACCGACAGGGCTTGTGGGTAGTGACACATGTGAGCAAGTTGGTACACCGTGCACAACACATGGTTGGTCCGTTTCATCTTTCCTGGTCAGTAGTAACTGCTTGTGCTGTTTTGTTTTTGTCGCCTCCTTTGTAGGTGTCAGCTCCTGATTTTCTACAGATGGCAGCGGTAGAATGTCGTCAGGAACCTGCACAGAAATGTCTGCTACTTGACCGGTAACATTCGGACCTGGGGAATGAAGATCAGATGCATGTGGTGAAAAATTACCAGCATGTAAAGATCCTGCCTGTGAGGTGTTGAAGTTGAAATTGGGTACAGTAGTCATTCTCATGTAATTAGCTTGTGTTTGCTGCACAACAATCGCTTCTAATGAAGTGTTTATTTTTTGCATCTGTTTAGGCACTTCAATGAAGACTCTGTGGAGATGTGCCAATTGAGTTATCGTTTGTTCCTGCAGTGAAATCATCCTTTGGAGCACTGTCATCAGATCAGAATGGCGACGATTTTCAGCTTCCACAATTTTTCCCTCTGAAGCTACTATTGCATCGTATGTGTTACTTGATGGACGAATTGGCTGTGTAACTCTTTCAATGGGAACCTCGTCATGGTCACTTGATTGTATTTCTGTGTCTATGGCGGTGGCATCATCATCATCATCATCATCATCATGTGCTATAAATAAATGTACACATTATGAAATGGCATGTTAATCTCTGCTGTTTTACTATGTAATTCTACTGTGTGATAAGTAACACCTAACATGTTTCCATACGTTTAATAACGTCACATTAAAAACTACCTTGACTTACGAATACTGTTTGGACTCAGTATGAAATAAGAATGAATGAAAAGTTGCTCAAAACTCTCAACTCCTACATGATACTTAACTTCACAAACACAATACATGTTGTGTTTAAAAACTTCATTTTCACTGACACTAAGTAATCCTATTTAAAGAACATGTGCAAAACAAATAATGAACATGACAACATAACATTTAGAAGTGAACATATTATATGTCCACCACCTCATACACTTAACTTCCAGGTGTGTTGAGCTGCATGACCCAGGTGAAGACACTTGTTCCGCCTCAGGTGACACATGTCCTCCAGGGGCAACTATATAACAATAACATAAGTTGTAAATTTACATGTGTAAATATTGAACATACAGTTATTGTATGTTCTGTATTTATGACTAACTAACAGCATCATTTCCTTAAGCGAAAATGTGTGTGTGAAAGTGAACATAAATAGTTGTACTAACAATGTACATGCCTGTGTACTTAGAACTTTTGAGTTCAGTAACATACAACATACTATGTTTCTGCAGTAATGCGTTAGGATAAAATGATTAAATTTGTACATACAAATCATATATTGTGTAGTCATATCAGTATAATAATGTACATAACTATCATGAGATGAACATTCACAATGGTTATCATGAAGGTGGTCATATTGCAAAAATAATCTTTTTTGTTAGAGGATATGTGTGGTACATTAATAGAAGCTGTGGCACGGCTGAATGTGGCTGCCACTGACCAGCACAACACATGCAGTGTGTGATAATGTGGTGTTGATATCAGTTAAACTATAGATGTGAGTGAACGAATGTGTGACGTACGGTTTCATAACTAATGACTTTTTGGGGGATTTAGTACCTAGACTTAACCTTTCACATGAGTGTGATTACCTTCAGTTTTGCTATTCAGGTTGTAAGAACGGTATTCCCTCCCCCAAAAACCCTAATCAGCCAGACCTTTCAATTACTTCAAGCAGGTGAAAATGGTGTCAACAAAGTTCACCGTAAGATGACCCTGTAATTTGTGTGTGTGCTGAACCCTACCCCCTCTGTTGACGTGTATGCTGTGATGACATATTCATTGCAGCTGCTTTAACACAATGGTAGAGGAGCTAAATAGTCGTGTGAAGTGTTCAAGTTATGAACACAATGACATAACATATGCTACGTGTGCCTCATTATGCTGTCTGTATATGACATAATGGATCCAGGGGGGGGGGGGGGAGGGAGCAGGATCGTCAGGAACACCCAGAAAAAAACATATACATACAAATCATGGTGTGGTATGAAAATAAATGTGAGTCAGAACTCTGGAAAAACTTGGCTCTTATGAATAACCTACTTACAAGAAGTAGGATATAAACCAGCGTTTGTATAGGTAAAGATGAGTATATTGGCTCTTCTACTTGAGATCGCAGACTACAGCAGACTAGTAGATTAGATGGTATGCCTGCTGGGACTTTAACTTTCACAATACAGCAGCCGCATTCGTTCAGAGAAGAGAGGAAAACATAGTGTTTTACCAGGTAACACCAAATTTTATTGTAGTAGCATAAAAGATATGTACTCACAATATATCATGTGAACACAGTCACATAAAGGTATCATTAGGGCAACAGCGGCTCGGCAGATGGAAAAAAAGAAAATGTCCTCCACTCCACTCAAACTTCCCTCCTCGAGGGTGCCCCCTCGTCCGGTGCCGATGGATGGCGTCTGTCGTCACTTCCTGGCCTGGTGGTGACGACTTCCGGTACGGGCGGGAAGATCGGAAGGTTGGAGGGCTCGCCTGACCGCAGCTGTGCCTCTGGGGTTGGAGCAGGTTATCAGACTGCTTCCTTCCTTGACTTGGCTCAACGCGTTTCACTGCATCCGCAGCTTCCTCAGGAGCAATGATTGTGTCCCATAATGGGTGTTACTTAAATAGCATCTTCAATTAAGACACTAATTGGAATAACACTTAATTACATTACACACAGATTCTCCCACATGGGTACATAATACTGTGGTCAAAAAAATACGGCGCATTAAATACATATATTAGTTTTATTCACTCTCATATGAGAGGTTCTAAAAGATAAAATTTAAATTAAAACATATTAAAAAGCTAAAAATCATCATTAAAACTCGGATAGTTAGTAATTATTAGAGAAGGTCCATACATAGAGGGAGAGAGAGAGAACATAGATTAGTAAAGTAAATGCAGAATAGTATATATAAAAAATCTGATAGCAGCATATTTCTATATAAAATTAATACAATTTCAATTAAATTATTTACATACATATTTACATACACGGCGCTACATCGATGATGTCATTTTAATTTGGGGAGGCACCCAGGAGAGTTTGGACTCCTTTTTATCAAGTATAAACATAAACAATTACAACCTACAATTCACCTCTGTTACAAGCAAAACCTCCCTTAATTATTTAGATCTTACTATCTACATAGAGAATGGTACGTTAAAAACTAGGTCCTACTTTAAGGAAGTGGACAGTAATAATTACATCTTACGCACAAGCTGTCACCAGAATTTATGGATGGACAATGTCCCATACAATCAGTTCAGGAGGATGCGTCGTAATTGCACTGATACAGTAGTGTTCAATGATCAGTGCAATATACTAAAAGAACGCTTTGCTGAGAAACACTATAAGACAGACCTCCTGGACGCAGCATTTGATAAGGCTAATTGTCTGAATAGACAGGACTTAATAGTACCAAAAAATAAAGACAAAACTCCCAATACAAATTTCGACACAGCATTTTTAACTTCTTTTAATAAAGAGTCAAACAATATCAAGAAAATAATTAATAAACATTGGCATGTTTTATTAAATGACCCTATCTTGAAAGATAATATGCCACAGCACCCCAAGGTTATCTTCAAAAAAGCAAAAAACCTGAAGGGGATGATAGCTCCAAGTGCAATAAAAAAACTGGAAACAAAGAAAGATGGATGGCTCCAAAAATTGGAAGGGTTTCTATGGTTGCAGTTCCTGCAAAGCCTGCGGACATAAAAACCAAGACAAAAAGAAATTTATGAGTAACAATAGAAATGAGGAATATAAAATAAAACAATATATGAATTGTACTTCAAATTACATAATCTACCTCCTTGAATGCCCATGTGGGCTACAATACGTGGGTAAAACAACAAGAGCGATTAAGATACGCATCTTAGAACATCTGAGCAATATCAGAAGAAGTATCCAGTCCCACAATGTCTCTAAGCACTTTTCTATATTTCACAACTCCAATACAGCAGGATTAAAATTTACTGCAATCGAGCATGTAGTACAACATTGGAGAGGAAGGGATAGAAATCTAGACTTGAGTAGAAGAGAGATGTACTGGGTACATAAACTTAATACACTGACACCTAATGGTCTTAATGTGTATTTTGAGATTGCACCTTTCCTCTAATTATTGCACTTTAATTATCTTGATATATGTAAATAATTTAATTGAAATTTTATTAATTTTATATAGAAATATGCTGCTATCAGATTTTTTATATATACTATTCTGCATTTACTTTACTAATCTATGTTCTCTCTCTCTCCCTCTATGTATGGACCTTCTCTAATAATTACTAACTATCCGAGTTTTAATGATGATTTTTAGCTTTTTAATATGTTTTAATTTAAATTTTATCTTTTAGAACCTCTCATATGAGAGTGAATAAAACTAATATATGTATTTAATGCGCCGTATATTTTTTGACCACAGTATTATGTACCCATGTGGGAGAATCTGTGTGTAATGTAATTAAGTGTTTTTCCAATTAGTGTCTTAATTGAAGATACTATTTAAGTAACACCCATTATGGGACACAATCATTGCTCCTGAGGAAGCTGCGGATGCAGTGAAACGCGTTGAGCCGAGTCAAGGAAGGAAGCAGTCTGATAACCTGCTCCAACCCCAGAGGCACAGCTGCGGTCAGGCGAGCCCTCCAACCTTCCGATCTTCCCGCCCGTACCGGAAGTCGTCACCACCAGGCCAGGAAGTGACGACAGACGCCATCCATCGGCACCGGACGAGGGGGCACCCTCGAGGAGGGAAGTTTGAGTGGAGTAGAGGACATTTTCTTTTTTTCCATCTGCCGAGCCGCTGTTGCCCTAAAGATACCTTTATGTGACTGTGTTCACATGATATATTGTGAGTACATATCTTTTATGCTACTACAATAAAATTTGGTGTTACCTGGTAAAACACTATGTTTTCCTCTCTTCTCTGAACGAATGCGGCTGCTGTATTGTGAAAGTTAAAGTCCCAGCAGGCATACCATCTAATCTACTAGTCTGCTGTAGTCTGCGATCTCAAGTAGAAGAGCCAATATACTCATCTTTACCTATACAAACGCTGGTTTATATCCTACTTCTTGTAAGTAGGTTATTCATAAGAGCCAAGTTTTTCCAGAGTTCTGACTCACATTTATTTTCATACCACACCATGATTTGTATGTATATGTTTTTTTCTGGGTGTTCCTGACGATCCTGCTCCCTTCCCCCCCCCCTGGATCCATACGTTTAGCGAGGGAATCAGTGTATATTCCCTGGAAGGTTGAGAGTTTTTTCAGTTTCACTACTTATATTTATATTTTTTAGATCACATGCACTGTGTTAAAGCGCCACTCTAAATCACTGGGTTTCACGTTGTATATGACATAAAGCAAAAATGGACCTTTTAATAAACAACTAGACATTTGTTAGTGCAATTGATGTTTGTAGGCCGTTGCATGCAATATATTCGATGCATGATTATAATAGCCGGTAATGTCGTGTTTGTATGAGTGAAATAAATAATATACACATTAATATTATACATATTTATGTTCTGTAACAGTAGCTAGTAATAATTTCTCATTAGCATGTGTTACACATGTGTGCTACCCTGTTGTTCCCCATCTTCGCCCACCATAAATTGCTTCTACTGCAGCAAAGCATTGTGGGAATTCACATGCAAATGACCACGCAATGGCACGTGGTATATTAGTTACTGCTTTTAGTAGGACTACAACATATATGTATATTTTGCGATATATATATATATATATATATATATAGAGAGAGAGAGAGAGAGAGAGAGAGAGAAACAGACATATACATATATAGATGTAGGTATGCTTATATTGTCAAGACAGTATAAAAAGCAGCGGATATATGTTAAATAACTGTAAGCAAGGACACGCCTAGTACAGTATGATTTCTCACCTGGTGGAAATTGTGAGGGATAAATTCCGATGTCCCTGTCACCGTCCAAACCCTCCACCACGATGGGAAGTAATTTTCCCCGAAGCAGCTCCTCCAATGGAGTTAAGATCAGACGTTGTGGTGTCGGGCCACCTCCAGTGCCAGAAGCATGCACGCGTTGGTCTTGTATTTTCCTTTTTAATTTTGCCCTAATATCGTCAAATCTCTTGCGACAATTCTCCTTGACCCTGACACGATTCCCACACGCATTGACACCAATTACTATTGTGTCCCACATTTCTTTTTTGCTCGATGAACTTGTCCGTGCTTGAAAAACATACAAAATATATGAGGTTAATTAATAATAATAGAAGCACCAGTTTCCTACACTGCTAGCTGTTCCAAGAGAAAGCAAACATGCTGTTTTAAGTGTAATATGTGAAGCACATGAGCATTCACTACTAAACCTATACATGTAAGCAAGCTTGCATTCATATTGTATGCAGTTATCGCAAATTGTACGCCTGAGTTTTGTTGTCCTTGTAACGCATGATAAAAAGCTGTGTTTCCACACTAATTAACATAGAAAGATATTCTGTACCCATATTTGCATATTAACAAAACTCACATGACCTAGGATCACATGTATTTGAAGAATAAATGGAAAAGTACACTTACCTACTAAATGTCCATAGAGATTGTCATAGTGCTCCAGAATCCCAGTGACAATAGCCCTATTTTCCTGGTCATTGAAGCGAGGATTACGTGGCTTCTCCACACGTTTCTTCCGAGCAGGTTTAGGCTCAGAGCTTGGCTGGTGCTGACTGGACTCTCCTTCTTCCAATGGAAGAGACTCCAAAAGCTGGCCACCAGCAAGCACGCCACCACCAGACACCCCATCAGCAACTGCGCCACCAGCAGCACTCCCACTCCCAGCAACAGCACTCCCACTCCCACCAACAGCACTCACACTCCTAGCAACAGCACTCCCACTCCCAGCAACAGCACTCCCACTCCCAGCAACAGCACTCCCAGCAACAGCACTCCCACTCCCACCAACAGCACTCGCACTCCCACCAACAGCACTCGCACTCCCAGCAACAGCACTCGCACTCCTAGCAACATCACTCCCCTGAACAGTACGTTCACTCCGACGCGTACTCGCACGAGTAGCACTCCCACTCCCACCAGCATCACTCTTCCCACGCTTTGCGGGCATACTTACAGCACTCACAAAAAACATTCAACAAATGTACAGCCAATCACACGAAACACTTCCACATATAAAACAAGACAAAGATGTAAACAAAACAACAAAGGACAAAGCTCTCACAATACACAACAAGTCTCTCAGTCAATATGCAAATATTAAATCGCCCAGCTCTGTGCGTCTCTCTCTCTCTCACTCCCAACAACACAGAGAATGATTAACAGTACACGTTGCCTTTAAATATGGCGCGCTATCCAATACATGCTTGATTCGCCTGATTCAGCAAGATTTGTGATTGGGCAACCTAACAGCACCCCGCCACGCACGCCGATACACCTGTGTGTGATCGGCAAATCATCGTGAGAGTGGGCGGATTTGTTTTCGGCTTGATTTTGAATGTATTCGGCACTTACTGCATACGGAGAGGAAAAATCGCCAATAACATGAATAATCGGTAAGCTTGCCGATTTCACATATTCGTCGCTTACTGCATGAGGCCCCATGTCTCTAGCAGCCTATTTGTATCTACCAAGATTCCAACGGTTAAATTACCTAAGGGCAGTTACGTTTGCTCCAAATGTAAGATATGTAAACATATGAATAGCAAGGCAGAATTTTGTTCTAAACAAACAGGTAAAAAATATCACTTAAATTCATTTATCAATTGTGATACCACTTATGTGGTGTATTTGTTAAGCTGCGGGTGCGGTAAACAATATATAGGAAGGACTATAAGAAATCTCAAAGTTCGTATCCTTGAACACTTAAGGTTGATTATAAAAAAAGATATTAACCATCCTGTATCCCAACATTTTAGTAATTGTAGCATGGGCGATTCTACCAACATGTCCTTCATGGGCATTGAGCATGTGCCGAACCCAATTAGAGGGGGCAACAGATTGAGTATTTTGAATAGAAGAGAGCTTTACTGGATATTCACTCTTCAAACCCGTATCCCGTATGGTCTAAATTCAGACTGGGATATAGGTTCTCTTCTATTCGATACTTAAGTTCTGTTGGCCCACTGGAGTCGTACCCCTCTTTCAAATATATTTTGTGTTTTAATATTTGTTAGCAGCACGTGCACAGATTGTGTAGCTCAGTTGGTTGCAAACCCTGGATATCGTAATTACATATACAATATCTTATACTATATAATTGAAAGCACTGCATGCCTGAATGCTGCCTGGATGTTCGGTGTCCCTAGGGGAAATCTCATTGGTCCCTTGGGCCGCCCCCACACACCTCTCATTGGCCTGAGGCGGAGTGACGGCCCAAAGGACACACACACACACACACACACACACACACACACACACACACACACACACACACACACACACACACACACACACACACACACACACACACACACACACACACACACACACACACACACACACCCCTCACCCCCCCCCCAAGCTCACCCCCCCCCCCCAAGCTCACACCCCGGCGCCGCGCGAGATGGGAGGGGGGATGCCCCTCCGGTCCCGGCTCCCCCCTGTCCCAAGATGTCATCTCCCGCTCTCTTCCCCACCGGTCCCGGAGGCTCCGCCTCTCCGTTTCCCGCGCATTCACCCCCACCATCCATGTGCGAGCTGTCGGACTGGTGAGGGAGCTGCCAGACGGGTGAGGGAGCTGCCGGACGGGTGAGGGAGCTGCCAGACGGGTGAGGGAGCTGCCGGACGGGTGAGGGAGCTGCCGGACGGGTGAGGGAGCTGCCGGACGGGTGAGGGAGCTGCCAGACGGGTGAGGGAGCTGCCAGACGGGTGAGGGAGCTGCCAGACGGGTGAGGGAGCTGCCGGACGGGTGAGGGAGCTGCCGGACGGGTGAGGGAGCTGCCGGACGGGTGAGGGAGCTGCCGGACGGGTGAGGGAGCTGCCGGACGGGTGAGGGAGCTGCCGGACGGGTGAGGGAGCTGCCGGACGGGTGAGGGAGCTGCCGGACGGGTGAGGGAGCTGCCGGACGGGTGAGTGAGCGGCCTTCACCTCCCCTCACCCCCCTTCACCTCCCCTCACTCACTTCCCCTCAGTGAGTTTACACATGTGCACCCCCTTAACCCCTCTCCCTGCTCACACCAGGGCCCTGTAACCCTTCCACTGCCGGGGAGCTCCGCAGTGTGATCTATATACATCGGCAGGACACATTCTATATATACACAGCAAATTGCATCTGTATGCAGAGAAATAGATCTGTATATAGAGTATGCCTCTGTGTATACAGTATGATGTTCCTGTATACAAAGTAGCATATTTTATGTGTTATATACAGGACTTTTTATAGTGCAGAGCTCTGTGTATAGTGCATGTGCACAGTGCTGTGTATAGTGCATGTGCAGAGCGCTGTGTATAGTGCATGTGCAGAGCGCTGTGTATAGTGCATGTGCAGAGCGCTGTGTATAGTGCATGTGCAGAGCACTGTGTATAGTGCATGTGCAGAGCGCTGTGTATAGTGCATGTGCAGAGCGCTGTGTATAGTGCATGTGCAGAGCGCTGTGTATAGTGCATGTGCAGAGCGCTGTGTATAGTGCATGTGCAGAGTGCTGTGTATAGTGCATGTGCAGAGCGCTATGTATAGTGCATGTGCAGAGCGCTGTGTATAGTGCATGTGCAGAGCGCTGTGTATAGTGCATGTGCAGAGCGCTGTGTATAGTGCATGTGCAGAGCGCTGTGTATAGTGCATGTGCAGAGCGCTGTGTATAGTGCATGTGCAGAGCGCTGTGTATAGTGCATGTGTAGTGCGCTGTGTACATCTAAATGTGTATCTTGCACGTAGGCAAACTAAAACATCCCGGGCAACGCCGGGTCTCTCAGCTAGTAGGATATATAGCCTTAAAAGATTTCATCTCTATATGTGTATTTAAATAATTATTCGCTATGTAACTTGTTTGCAATCCCAAGTTCAGTCTCATTCCATCATAGGTTCAGAACTTACCTGTACTATGGTAATATTAAGTTGTTTATGTTAAGACATACTATTATCCATAAAAGTTTCTGATACCAACACTACAAACATTACACAATTCATTAAGATCGAATTGAAATTATATTCTCCAAGGTTGTCACTCAATCATGGATTGATCATTTATTGATCAATTGCTTTCATGATATGTTGTTTTTAAAAGTTACCATTATGTTTTAATCATTTTTTATTATCTTTTTTGGTTTTTATTTTCACTGTTATTTGGAGAGTGTTATTGTTTATGTCAATAAAGTTTTTTCTATTGATTTGTACCTCCCCAGAGCCGAGTTAACCTAGTTGCTTAGCAATGGGAGGCATTGTGACGTGCTCACGTCACGCGCGCGACGTGGTGACGTCACACGCACTGTAACATCCAGGCCGAGGGAGGAGGAGCACTGGCAGTTCTTGTGGACAGTTACACAGACGCCATGCTCCCCCCACACGAGCCTATGCGTAGTGACGTCACGCGCCTGGTGCAGCCATGCACCCCCACTGCAGCAGCCGACGGGATGACGTCGCAGGTCGCGGGGTCAGCACCCGTGACACGTGACGCACCCGGAAGTCTTCGCAACTGGTCCACGCGGCTTGGGGGTAAGTATAAATCACACTCTTTTTAGAAAATTGTGTATTCACCTTGATAAAGGACCATTAAGGTCTGAAACGCGTTGGTGTGCTTTGTTACTGATTTTTTGACCCATTAAATAGCTTTATTTTGGGAACACATACCCTGTGGTTTATTGGCTGTTTTTTACAGCACTGGAGATAGTGCTCCGTTCTTTTCCCTCTCCCTTTTAGTTACCGTGAGGGGCCAGCCTCCGGCTAGTTACCGTGAGGGGCCAGCCTCCGGCTAGTTACCGTGAGGGGCCAGCCTCCGGCTAGTTACTGTGAGGGGCCAGCCTTTGGCTAGTTACCGTGAGGGGCCAGCCTCCGGCTAGTTACCGTGAGGGGCCAGCCTCCGGCTAGTTACCGTGAGGGGCCAGCCTCTGGCTAGTTACTGTGAGGGGCCAGCCTTTGGCTAGTTACCGTGAGGGGCCAGCCTCTGGCTAGTTACTGTGAGGGGCCAGCCTTTGGCTAGTTACCGTGAGGGGCCAGCCTCTGGCTAGTTACTGTGAGGGGCCAGCCTCTGGCTAGTTACTGTGAGGGGCCAGCCTTTGGCTAGTTACCGTGAGGGGCCAGCCTCTGGCTAGTTACTGTGAGGGGCCAGCCTTTGGCTAGTTACCGTGAGGGGCCAGCCTCTGGCTAGTTACTGTGAGGGGCCAGCCTTTGGCTAGTTACCGTGAGGGGCCAGCCTCCGGCTAGTTACCGTGAGGGGCCAGCCTCTGGCTAGTTACCGTGAGGGGCCAGCCTCTGGCTAGTTACTGTGAGGGGACAGCCTTTGGCTAGTTACCGTGAGGGGCCAGCCTCCGGCTAGTTACCGTGAGGGGCCAGCCTCTGGCTAGTTACCGTGAGGGGCCAGCCTCTGGCTAGTTACCGTGAGGGGCCAGCCTCTGGCTAGTTACCGTGAGGGGCCAGCCTTTGGCTAGTTACCGTGAGGGGCCAGCCTTTGGCTAGTTACCGTGAGGGGCCAGCCTCCGGCTAGTTACCGTGAGGGGCCAGCCTCTGGCTAGTTACCGTGAGGGGCCAGCCTCCGGCTAGTTACCGTGAGGGGCCAGCCCCTGGCTAGTTACCGTGAGGGGCCAGCCTCTGGCTAGTTACCGTGAGGGGCCAGCCTCTGGCTAGTTACCGTGAGGGGCCAGCCTCCGGCTAGTTACCGTGATGGGCCAGTTCCCGGGCCTGCTGTGTCTTGCTATCAGCACATAGTCACCCTGTGTGCTCAGGAGTCTCGGGCCAGTTCCCAGATGATCTGATTTACCAGCTGGAGACTGGCTAATTGTCTTTAGCTGCAATTAACCAGCTCCCTGCTGGATTCCCCAGGCCCTTACAGGCGTTCTAGTGAAGCCTCATTGAGACCGGGTTAGGCCCCTGATACCGGCCCCGTCCAGCTCCGAGGAGCCTGCTTCTAGAACATAAGGGGCTGCTATATATATATAATACCCTCTGTGCTTCCTATGGTGACATCACTGGTCACATGGTAGAAAGGGGAGGGGCGAACCCTGAGTGACCCCACCCAGTTAACCCTTTAAGACATTAACCCCTTTACAGAACTAGTAATCCCCAAAGAGGGGCTACACCTGTATATAACACCAGTGAGTCCCTGTGTATATAGGGAGGTGTATACAGGGAGGTGTATACAGGACAGGGAGGTGTATACAGGACAGGGAGGTGTGTATACAGGGAGGTGTGTATATAGGGAGGTGTATACAGGACAGGGAGGTGTATACAGGGAGGTGTATACAGGACAGGGAGGTGTATACAGGGAGGTGTATATAGGGAGGTGTATACAGGACAGGGAGGTGTATACAGGACAGGGAGGTGTATACAGGGAGGTGTATACAGGGAGGTGTATACAGGGCAGGGAGGTGTATACAGGACAGGGAGGTGTACACAGGACAGGGAGGTGTGTATACAGGACAGGGAGGTGTGTATACAGGACAGGGAGGTGTGTATACAGGGAGGTGTATACAGGACAGGGAGGTGTGTATACAGGGAGGTGTGTATACAGGGAGGTGTATACAGGACAGGGAGGTGTACATCGTGCATTAGAGGAAATGAACAAAACAGGTTTAATAAGACATTTTATTGATGGGTTTCTGCAACACCACACACATCTATCTGTATATAACACACAGAGGTCCACTCCTATCTCAATATAAGACAGGGGACCTCCTTCCTGTAGGGGCTCCCGGTTGGGGGGTCACTTCTCCTCGTACCCCGTGGGGAGGGGGTTAGTGTGCGGATTATGGAACAGAGAATGATTTCCGTCACCCCACGGAAACGCCTGGAAGAGACAAATACGTTACCGGAGCCTCCTGTGTCCCCAAACTATACGCCCCGCGGTCACTGTGTGTATATAGCGGGGTATATTCCCTATGGGTATCAGTGACACCCCGCGGTCACTGTGTGTATATAGCAGGGTATATTCCCTATGGGTATCAGTGACGCCCTGCGGTCACTGTGTGTATATAGCGGGGTATATTCCCTATGGGTATCAGTGACGCCCTGCGGTCACTGTGTGTATATAGCGGGGTATATTCCCTATGGGTATCAGTGACACCCCGCGGTCACTATGTGTATATAGCGGGGTATATTCCCTATGGGTATTAGTGACACCCCGCGGTCACTGTGTGTATATAGCGGGGTATATTCCCTATGGGTATCAGTGACGCCCTGCGGTCACTGTGTGTATATAGCGGGGTATATTCCCTATGGGTATCAGTGACGCCCTGCGGTCACTGTGTGTATATAGCGGGGTATATTCCCTATGAGTATCAGTGACGCCCTGCGGTCACTGTGTGTATATAGCGGGGTATATTCCCTATGCGTATCAGTGACACCCTGCGGTCACTGTGTGTATATAGCGGGGTATATTCCCTATGGGTATCAGTGACACCCTGCGGTCACTGAGTGTATATAGCAGGGTATATTCCCTATGGGTATCAGTGACACCCTGCGGTCACTGTGTGTATATAGCAGGGTATATTCCCTATGGGTATCAGTGACACCTTGCGGTCACTGTGTGTATATAGCGGGGTATATTCCCTATGGGTATCAGTGACACCCTGCGGTCACTGAGTGTATATAGCGGGGTATATTCCCTATGGGTATCAGTGACGCCCTGCGGTCACTGTGTGTATATAGCGGGGTATATTCCCTATGGGTATCAGTGACACCCTGCGGTCACTGTGTGTATATAGCGGGGTATATTCCCTATGGGTATCAGTGACACCCTGCGGTCACTGTGTGTATATAGCGGGGTATATTCCCTATGGGTATCAGTGACACCCTGCGGTCACTGTGTGTATATAGCGGGGTATATTCCCTATGGGTATCAGTGACACCCTGCGGTCACTGTGTGTATATAGCAGGGTATATTCCCTATGGGTATCAGTGACACCCTGCGGTCACTGTGTGTATATAGCGGGGTATATTCCCTATGGGTATCAGTGACACCATGCAGTCACTGTGTGTATATAGCAGGATATATTCCCTATGGGTATCAGTGACGCCCTGCGGTCACTGTGTGTATATAGCGGGGTATATTCCCTATGGGTATCAGTGACATCCCGCGGTCACTGTGTGTATATAGCGGGGTATATTCCCTATGGGTATCAGTGACACCATGCGGTCACTGTGTGTATATAGCAGGATATATTCCCTATGGGTATCAGTGACGCCCTGCGGTCACTGTGTGTATATAGCGGGGTATATTCCCTATGGGTATCAGTGACATCCCGTGGTCACTGTGTGTATATAGCGGGGTATATTCCCTATGGGTATCAGTGACACCATGCGGTCACTGTGTGTATATAGCAGGATATATTCCCTATGGGTATCAGTGACGCCCTGCGGTCACTGTGTGTATATAGCGGGGTATATTCCCTATGGGTATCAGTGACATCCCGCGGTCACTGTGTGTATATAGCGGGGTATATTCCCTATGGGTATCAGTGACATCCCGCGGTCACTGTGTGTATATAGCAGGGTATATTCCCTATGGGTATCAGTGACGCCCTGCGGTCACTGTGTGTATATAGCGGGGTATATTCCCTATGGGTATCAGTGACGCCCTGCGGTCACTGTGTGTATATAGCGGGGTATATTCCCTATTGGTATCAATGACACCCTGCGGTCACTGTGTGTATATAGCGGGGTATATTCCCTATGGGTATCAGTGACACCCTGCGGTCACTTTGTGTATATAGCGGGGTATATTCCCTATTCACTGTGTGTATATAGCAGGGTATATTCCCTATGGGTATCAGTGACACCCCGCGGTCACTGTGTGTATATAGCGGGGTATATTCCCTATGGGTATCAGTGACACCCTGCGGTCACTGTGTGTATATAGCAGGTATATTCCCTATGGGTATCAGTGACACCCTGCGGTCACTGTGTGTATATAGCGGGGTATATTCCCTATTGGTATCAATGACACCCTGCGGTCACTGTGTGTATATAGCGGGGTATATTCCCTATGGGTATCAGTGACACCCTGCGGTCACTTTGTGTATATAGCGGGGTATATTCCCTATTCACTGTGTGTATATAGCAGGGTATATTCCCTATGGGTATCAGTGACACCCCGCGGTCACTGTGTGTATATAGCGGGGTATATTCCCTATGGGTATCAGTGACACCCCGCGGTCACTGTGTGTCTATAGCGGGGTATATTCCCTATGGGTATCAGTGACACCCCGCGGTCACTGTGTGTATATAGCAGGTATATTCCCTATGGGTATCAGTGACACCCTGCGGTCACTGTGTGTATATAGCAGGTATATTCCCTATGGGTATCAGTGACACCCTGCGGTCACTGTGTGTATATAGCGGGGTATATTCCCTATGGGTATCAGTGACACCCTGCGGTCACTTTGTGTATATAGCAGGGTATATTCCCTATGGGTATCAGTGACGCCCTGCGGTCACTGT
The DNA here is from genome assembly GCF_040206685.1 of Ascaphus truei. Lineage (NCBI taxonomy): Eukaryota > Metazoa > Chordata > Amphibia > Anura > Ascaphidae > Ascaphus > Ascaphus truei. Next base: position 61,945,653 of record NC_134493.1, read on the forward strand.
GTGTATATAGCGGTTTAAATTCCCTATGGGTATCAGTGACGCCCTGCGGTCACTGTGTGTATATAGCGGGGTATATTCCCTATGGGTATCAGTGACGCCCTGCGGTCACTGTGTGTATATAGCGGGGTATATTCCCTATGGGTATCAGTGACGCCCTGCGGTCACTGTGTGTATATAGCAGGGTATATTCCCTATGGGTATCAGTGACACCCCGAGGTCACTGTGTGTATATAGCAGGGTATATTCCATATGGGTATCAGTGACACCCCGCGGTCACTGTGTGTATATAGCAGGGTATATTCCCTATGGGTATCAGTGACGCCCCGCGGTCACTGTGTGTATATAGCGGGGTATATTCCCTATGGGTATCAGTGACGCCCTGCGGTCACTGTGTGTATATAGCGGGGTATATTCCCTATGGGTATCAGTGACGCCCTGCGGTCACTTTGTGTATATAGCAGGGTATATTCCCTATGGGTATCAGTGACGCCCTGCGGTCACTGTGTGTATATAGCAGGATATATTCCCTATGGGTATCAGTGACGCCCTGCGGTCACTGTGTGTATATAGCGGGGTATATTCCCTATGGGTATCAGTGACACCCCGCGGTCACTGTGTGTATATAGCGGGGTATATTCCCTATGGGTATCAGTGACACCCTGCGGTCACTGTGTGTATATAGCAGGGTATATTCCCTATGGGTATCAGTGACGCCCTGCGGTCACTGTGTGTATATAGCGGGGTAAATTCCCTATGGGTATCAGTGACGCCCTGCGGTCACTGTGTGTATATAGCAGGGTATATTCCCTATGGGTATCAGTGACACCCCGCGGTCACTGTGTGTATATAGCAGGGTATATTCCCTATGGGTATCAGTGACACCCCGCGGTCACTGTGTGTATATAGCAGGGTATATTCCCTATGGGTATCAGTGACACCTTGCGGTCACTGTGTGTATATAGGAGGGTATATTCCCTATGGGTATCAGTGACACCCTGCAGTCACTGTGTATATATAGCAGGGTATATTCCCTATGGGTATCAGTGACGCCCTGCGGTCACTGTGTGTATATAGCGGGGTATATTCCCTATGGGTATCAGTGACGCCCTGCGGTCACTGTGTGTATATAGCAGGGTATATTCCCTATGGGTATCAGTGACGCCCTGCGGTCACTGTGTGTATATAGCAGGATATATTCCCTATGGGTATCAGTGACGCCCTGCGGTCACTGTGTGTATATAGCAGGGTATATTCCCTATGGGTATCAGTGACGCCCTGCGGTCACTGTGTGTATATAGCGGGGTATATTCCCTATGGGTATCAGTGACACCCTGCAGTCACTGTGTGTATATAGCGGGGTATATTCCCTATGGGTATCAGTGACACCCTGCGGTCACTGTGTGTATATAGCGGGGTATATTCCCTATTCACTGTGTGTATATAGCGGGGTGTATTCCCTATGGGTATCAGTGACACCCCGTGGTCACTGTGTGTATATAGCGGGGTATATTCCCTATGGGTATCAGTGACACCCAGCGGTCACTGTGTGTATATAGCGGGGTATATTCCCTATGGGTATCAGTGACGCCCAGCGGTCACTGTGTGTATATAGCGGGGTATATTCCCTATGGGTATCAGTGACGCCCTGCGGTCACTGTGTGTATATAGCAGGGTATATTCCCTATGGGTATCAGTGACACCCTGCGGTCACTGTGTGTATATAGCGGGGAATATTCCCTATGGGTATCAGTGACACCCTGCGGTCACTGTGTGTATATAGCGGGGTATATTCCCTATGGGTATCAGTGACGCCCTGCGGTCACTGTGTGTATATATAGCAGGGTATATTCCCTATGGGTATCAGTGACGCCCTGCGGTCACTGTGTGTATATAGCAGGGTATATTCCCTATGGGTATCAGTGACACCCCGCGGTCACTGTGTGTATATAGCAGGGTATATTCCCTATGGGTATCAGTGACACCCTGCGGTCACTGTGTGTATATAGCGGGGTATATTCCCTATGGGTATCAGTGACACCCCGCCGTCACTGTGTGTATATAGCAGGGTATATTCCCTATGGGTATCAGTGACACCCCGCGGTCACTGTGTGTATATAGCGGGGTATATTCCCTCTGGGTATCAGTGACGCCCCGCGGTAACTGTGTGTATATAGCAGGGTATATTCCCTATGGGTATCAGTGACACCCTGTGGTCACTGTGTGTATATAGCAGGGTATATTCCCTATGGGAATCAGTGACGCCGTGTGGTCACTGTGTGTATATAGCAGGGTATATTCCCTATGGGTATCAGTGACACCCTGCGGTCACTGTGTGTATATAGCAGGGTATATTCCCTATGGGTATCAGTCACGCCCTGCGGTCACTGTGTGTATATAGCAGGGTATATTCCCTATGGGTATCAGTGACGCCCTGCGGTCACTGTGTGTATATAGCGGGGTATATTCCCTATGGGTATCAGTGACACCCTGCGGTCACTGTGTGTATATAGCGGGGTATATTCCCTATGGGAATCAGTGACACCCTGCGGTCACTGTGTGTGTATATAGCGGGGTATATTCCCTATGGGTATCAGTGACACCCTGCGGTCACTGTGTGTATATAGCGGGGTATATTCCCTATGGGTATCAGTGACACCCTGCGGTCACTTTGTGTATATAGCGGGGTATATTCCCTATTCACTGTGTGTATATAGCAGGGTATATTCCCTATGGGTATCAGTGACACCCCGCGGTCACTGTGTGTATATAGCGGGGTATATTCCCTATGGGTATCAGTGACACCCTGCGGTCACTGTGTGTATATAGCAGGTATATTCCCTATGGGTATCAGTGACACCCTGCGGTCACTGTGTGTATATAGCGGGGTATATTCCCTATTGGTATCAATGACACCCTGCGGTCACTGTGTGTATATAGCGGGGTATATTCCCTATGGGTATCAGTGACACCCTGCGGTCACTTTGTGTATATAGCGGGGTATATTCCCTATTCACTGTGTGTATATAGCAGGGTATATTCCCTATGGGTATCAGTGACACCCCGCGGTCACTGTGTGTATATAGCGGGGTATATTCCCTATGGGTATCAGTGACACCCCGCGGTCACTGTGTGTATATAGCGGGGTATATTCCCTATGGGTATCAGTGACACCCTGCGGTCACTGTGTGTATATAGCAGGTATATTCCCTATGGGTATCAGTGACACCCTGCGGTCACTGTGTGTATATAGCAGGTATATTCCCTATGGGTATCAGTGACACCCTGCGGTCACTGTGTGTATATAGCGGGGTATATTCCCTATGGGTATCAGTGACACCCTGCGGTCACTTTGTGTATATAGCAGGGTATATTCCCTATGGGTATCAGTGACGCCCTGCGGTCACTGTGTGTATATAGCGGTTTAAATTCCCTATGGGTATCAGTGACGCCCTGCGGTCACTGTGTGTATATAGCGGGGTATATTCCCTATGGGTATCAGTGACGCCCTGCGGTCACTGTGTGTATATAGCGGGGTATATTCCCTATGGGTATCAGTGACGCCCTGCGGTCACTGTGTGTATATAGCAGGGTATATTCCCTATGGGTATCAGTGACACCCCGTGGTCACTGTGTGTATATAGCAGGGTATATTCCATATGGGTATCAGTGACACCCCGCGGTCACTGTGTGTATATAGCAGGGTATATTCCCTATGGGTATCAGTGACGCCCCGCGGTCACTGTGTGTATATAGCGGGGTATATTCCCTATGGGTATCAGTGACGCCCTGCGGTCACTGTGTTTATATAGCGGGGTATATTCCCTATGGGTATCAGTGACGCCCTGCGGTCACTTTGTGTATATAGCAGGGTATATTCCCTATGGGTATCAGTGACACCCCGCGGTCACTGTGTGTATATAGCGGGGTATATTCCCTATGGGTATCAGTGACACCCTGCGGTCACTGTGTGTATATAGCGGGGTATATTCCCTATGGGTATCAGTGACACCCTGCGGTCACTGTGTGTATATAGCAGGATATATTCCCTATGGGTATCAGTGACGCCCTGCGGTCACTGTGTGTATATAGCAGGGTATATTCCCTATGGGTATCAGTGACACCCCGCGGTCACTGTGTGTATATAGCGGTGTACATTCCCTATGGGTATCAGTGACACCCCGCGGTCACTGTGTGTATATAGCGGGGTATATTCCCTATGGGTATCAGTGACGCCCTGCGGTCACTGTGTGTATATAGCGGGGTATATTCCCTATGAGTATCAGTGACGCCCTGCGGTCACTGTGTGTATATAGCAGGGTATATTCCCTATGGGTATCAGTGACACCCTGCGGTCACTGTGTGTATATAGCGGGGTATATTCCCTATAGGTATCAGTGACACCCTGCGGTCACTGTGTGTATATAGCAGGGTATATTCCCTATGGGTATCAGTGACGCCCTGCGGTCACTGTGTGTATATAGCGGGGTAAATTCCCTATGGGTATCAGTGACGCCCTGCGGTCACTGTGTGTATATAGCAGGGTATATTCCCTATGGGTATCAGTGACACCCCGCGGTCACTGTGTGTATATAGCAGGGTATATTCCCTATGGGTATCAGTGACACCCCGCGGTCACTGTGTGTATATAGCAGGGTATATTCCCTATGGGTATCAGTGACACCTTGCGGTCACTGTGTGTATATAGGAGGGTATATTCCCTATGGGTATCAGTGACACCCTGCAGTCACTGTGTATATATAGCAGGGTATATTCCCTATGGGTATCAGTGACGCCCTGCGGTCACTGTGTGTATATAGCGGGGTATATTCCCTATGGGTATCAGTGACGCCCTGCGGTCACTGTGTGTATATAGCAGGGTATATTCCCTATGGGTATCAGTGACGCCCTGCGGTCACTGTGTGTATATAGCAGGATATATTCCCTATGGGTATCAGTGACGCCCTGCGGTCACTGTGTGTATATAGCAGGGTATATTCCCTATGGGTATCAGTGACGCCCTGCGGTCACTGTGTGTATATAGCGGGGTATATTCCCTATGGGTATCAGTGACACCCTGCAGTCACTGTGTGTATATAGCGGGGTATATTCCCTATGGGTATCAGTGACGCCCTGCGGTCACTGTGTGTATATAGCGGGGTATATTCCCTGTGGGTATCAGTGACACCCTGCGGTCACTGTGTGTATATAGCGGGGTATATTCCCAATGGGTATCAGTGACACCCTGCGGTCACTGTGTGTATATAGCGGGGTATATTCCCTATTCACTGTGTGTATATAGCGGGGTGTATTCCCTATGGGTATCAGTGACACCCAGCGGTCACTGTGTGTATATAGCGGGGTATATTCCCTATGGGTATCAGTGACGCCCAGCGGTCACTGTGTGTATATAGCGGGGTATATTCCCTATGGGTATCAGTGACGCCCAGCGGTCACTGTGTGTATATAGCGGGGTATATTCCCTATGGGTATCAGTGACGCCCTGCGGTCACTGTGTGTATATAGCAGGGTATATTCCCTATGGGTATCAGTGACACCCTGCGGTCACTGTGTGTATATAGCGGGGAATATTCCCTATGGGTATCAGTGACACCCTGCGGTCACTGTGTGTATATAGCGGGGTATATTCCCTATGGGTATCAGTGACGCCCTGCGGTCACTGTGTGTATATATAGCAGGGTATATTCCCTATGGGTATCAGTGACGCCCTGCGGTCACTGTGTGTATATAGCAGGGTATATTCCCTATGGGTATCAGTGACACCCCGCGGTCACTGTGTGTATATAGCAGGGTATATTCCCTATGGGTATCAGTGACACCCTGCGGTCACTGTGTGTATATAGCGGGGTATATTCCCTATGGGTATCAGTGACACCCCGCGGTCACTGTGTGTATATAGCAGGGTATATTCCCTATGGGTATCAGTGACACCCCGCGGTCACTGTGTGTATATAGCGGGGTATATTCCCTCTGGGTATCAGTGACGCCCCGCGGTAACTGTGTGTATATAGCAGGGTATATTCCCTATGGGTATCAGTGACACCCTGTGGTCACTGTGTGTATATAGCAGGGTATATTCCCTATGGGTATCAGTGACGCCCTGTGGTCACTGTGTGTATATAGCAGGGTATATTCCCTATGGGTATCAGTGACACCCTGCGGTCACTGTGTGTATATAGCAGGGTATATTCCCTATGGGTATCAGTCACGCCCTGCGGTCACTGTGTGTATATAGCGGGGTATATTCCCTATGGGTATCAGTGACGCCCTGCGGTCACTGTGTGTATATAGCGGGGTATATTCCCTATGGGTATCAGTGACACCCTGCGGTCACTGTGTGTATATAGCGGGGTATATTCCCTATGGGAATCAGTGACACCCTGCGGTCACTGTGTGTGTATATAGCGGGGTATATTCCCTATGGGTATCAGTGACACCCTGCGGTCACTGTGTGTATATAGCAGGGTATATTCCCTATGGGTATCAGTGACACCCTGCGGTCACTGTGTGTATATAGCAGGGTATATTCCCTATGGGTATCAGTGACACCCTGTGGTCACTGTGTGTATATAGCAGGGTATATTCCCTATGGGTATCAGTGACACCCTGCGGTCACTGTGTGTATATATAGCGGGGTATATTCCCTATGGGTATCAGTGACACCCTGCGGTCACTGTGTGTATATATAGCGGGGTATATTCCCTATGGGTATCAGTGACACCCTGCGGTCACTGTGTGTATATAGCGGGGTATATTCCCTATGGGAATCAGTGACACCCTGCGGTCACTGTGTGTGTATATAGCGGGGTATATTCCCTATGGGTTTCAGTGACACCCTGCGGTCACTGTGTGTATATAGCAGGGTATATTCCCTATGGGTATCAGTGACACCCTGCGGTCACTGTGTGTATATAGCAGGGTATATTCCCTATGGGTATCAGTGACACCCTGTGGTCACTGTGTGTATATAGCAGGGTATATTCCCTATGGGTATCAGTGACACCCTGCGGTCACTGTGTGTATATATAGCGGGGTATATTCCCTATGGGTATCAGTGACACCCTGCGGTCACTGTGTGTATATATAGCGGGGTATATTCCCTATGGGTATCAGTGACACCCTGTGGTCACTGTGGGTACTGCGGCCTCACCTTCTTACGGACGCGTAGGTGAGTGTAGGGGATAAATTCCGGGCGGTGATGCGGGTGATTTTGCTGCTTGAGCCAAGCATTCAGCATACAGATCCCGACCGCGGGCAGCGCCACCACAAAGGACAAGATCTTCCAGGTGCGCCCTGCGGACAGAGCACAAGGGGTCCGGAGGGAGAGGGGGTGTGAGAGGGGGTGTGAGAGAAAGGAGGGAGAGGGGGTGTGAGAGGGAGAGGGGGATGTGGGAGAGAAAGGAGGGAGAGGGGGTGTGAGAGGGAGAGGGGGATGTGTGAGAGAAAGGAGGGAGAGGGGGTGTGAGAGGGAGAGGCGGATGTTTGAGAGAAAGGAGGGAGAGAGTGTGTGTGTGTGAGAGGGAGAGAGAGAGGAGGGAGACGGAGGTGTGAGAGAAAAGAGGGAGAGGGGGTGTGAGAGGGAGAGGGGGATGTGAGAAAGGAGGTGTGAGAGGGAGTTAGATAATAGGGAAGGTAGTGATACTCTGTATCACTGTGGAGAATAACACAGTGGGCCCCATTTCCTATATATACTCACCAGCACTGGACACCTCCGCGGGGGTCTCCGTTCCCATCTGTCTCCTAAATAGCAGCCCCGCCAGGGGGGCCCCTGGTATGCGCATTGTGGCCCCTGAGGTAAATTGTTCTGCCGTGTGTATGTGGGGGGGACACAGGACGCTCTGCCGTGTGTATGTGGGGGGACACAGGACGCTCTGCCGTCTGTATGTGGGGGGGACACAGGACGCTCTGCCGTCTGTATGTGGGGGGAAGGGGGGGACACTCTTGTATTTGGAAAGGTCACATGGTCCTGCCCTTGGCTGCAGTCACATGACCCGAGCCCACCAGTAACACGCCCGAGCCTGGATGGACTTCCATACTTGGGATTGGGCCAGAGGCTGTGCTATGTTTATCCCACAGAAGGGTCACACGATACCCATATACAGAACCGCCACCATGCCCCAACCGTTAACCCTACACTGCCAGAAAAGCATTGCACCGCGCGTTATCACCTCTCTGCGCGTTATTATATCTCTCTGCGTGTTATTATATCTCTGCGCGTTATCACCTCTCTGCGCGTTATTATATCTCTGCGTGTTATTATATCTCTGCGCGTTATTATACCTCTCTGCGTGTTATTATATCTCTCTGCGTGTTATTATATCTCTGCGTGTTATTATACCTCTCTGCGTGTTATTATATCTCTCTGCGCGTTATTATATCTCTGCGTGTTATTATATCTCTGCGCGTTATTATACCTCTCTGCGCGTTATTATATCTCTCTGCGTGTTATTATATCTCTGCGTGTTATTATACCTCTCTGCGCGTTATTATATCTCTGCGCGTTATTATATCTCTGCGTGTTATTATATCGCTCTGCGTGTTATTATATCTCTGCGTGTTATTATATCGCTCTGCGTGTTATTATATCTCTGCGCGTTATTATATCTCTGCGCGTTATTATATCTCTGCGTGTTATTATATCGCTCTGCGTGTTATTATATCTCTCTGCACGTTATTATATCTCTCTGTGTGTTATTATATCTCTGTGTGTTATTATATCTCTCTGCGTGTTATTATATCTCTCTGCGCGTTATTATATCTCTGCGTGTTATTATATCTCTGCGCGTTATTATATCTCTGCGTGTTATTATATCGCTCTGCGTGTTATTATATCTCTCTGCGCGTTATTATATCTCTGCGCGTTATTATATCTCTGCGTGTTATTATATCGCTCTGCGTGTTATTATATCTCTCTGCACGTTATTATATCTCTCTGCGTGTTATTACAGTATATCTCTGTGTGTTATTATATATCTCTGCGTGTTATTATATCTCTCTGCGCGTTATTATATCTCTGCGTGTTATTATACCTCTCTGCGTGTTATTATATCTCTGCGTGTTATTATATCTCTGTGTGTTATTATATCTCTCTGTGTGTTATTATATCTCTGTGTGTTATTATACCTCTCTGCGTGTTATTATATCTCTGCGTGTTATTATACCTCTCTGCGTGTTATTATATCTCTCTGCATGTTATTATCTCTCTCTGCGTGTTATTATATCCCTCTGCGTGTTATAATATCTCTGCGTGTTATTATATCTCTCTGCGTGTTATTATATCTCTCTGCATGTTATTATCTCTCTCTGCGTGTTATTATATCTCTCTGCGTGTTATTATATCTCTCTGCGTGTTATTATCTCTCTCTGCGTGTTATTATATCTCTCTGCGTGTTATTATATCTCTCTGCATGTTATTATCTCTCTCTGCGTGTTATTATATATCTCTGCGTGTTATTATATCTCTCTGCATGTTATTATCTCTCTCTGCGTGTTATTATATCTCTCTGCGTGTTATTATCTCTCTCTGCGTGTTATTATATCTCTCTGCGTGTTATTATATCTCTCTGCATGTTATTATCTCTCTCTGCGTGTTATTATATCTCTGCGTGTTATTATATCTCTCTGCGTGTTATTATATCTCTCTGCGTGTTATTATATATCTCTGTGTGTTATTATATCTCTCTGCGTGTTATTATATCTCTGCGTGTTATTTTATCTCTCTGCGTGTTATTATATCTCTCTGCGTGTTATTATATCTCTCTGCGCGTTATTATCTCTCTCTGCGCGTTATTATATCTCTCTGCGTGTTATTATTTCTCTCTGCGTGTTATTATATCTCTGTGTGTTATTATATCTCTGCGTGTTATTATATCTCTGCGTGTTATTATATCTCTGCGCGTTATTATATCTCTCTGCGCGTTATTATATCTCTGTGTGTTATTATATCTCTGTGCGTTATTATATCTCTGCATGTTATTATATATCTCTGCGCGTTATTATATCTCTCTGCGCGTTATTATATCTCTGCGTGTTATTATATCTCTGCGCGTTATTATATCTCTGCGCGTTATTATATCTCTGCGTGTTATTATATCTCTCTGCGTGTTATTATATCTCTGCGCGTTATTATACCTCTCTGCGTGTTATTATATCTCTGTGTGTTATTATATCTCTGCGTGTTATTATATCTCTGCGTGTTATTATATCTCTCTGCGTTTTATTATATCTCTGTGTTATTATATCGCTTTGCGTGTTATTATATCTCTCTGCGTGTTATTATATCTCTGCGTGTTATTATATCCCTCTGCGCGTTATTATATCTCTCTGCGCATTATTATATCTCTGCGTGTTATTATATCTCTCTGCGTGTTATGATATCTCTCTGCGCGTTATTATATCTCTCTCTGCGCGTTATTATATCTCTCTCTGCGCGTTATTATATCTCTCTGCATTGTTATTATATCTCTCTGCGTGTTATAATAACATGCCTTTGCTGTGTGTATTATAGTATATGCAAGTGACACAATGCTAGGTAAAGACCATATTTGAATGCTGTTTTCTGTCTACCCCTAATCAAATTAAGGGCCTCATGCAGAGAGCAGCGAATTTTAGAATTGGAGAGGGGGGAAAATTTTAGCTTTTTTGGAGAGTTTTTTCCTCCATATGCAGAAAGGGCAGAAAACTGCATTAACAAGCCTTTCTGCATATGGAGAGTTTCAACCAGCGCTATGAGCGCTGTGAGCGCTGTTGAAACTTGTAGGGAAAAAATCGCGTTTTTTTTTTTTCCCCTCCACCGGCCGCGGAGCGCCAGCTGCTTGGTGGAGAGGAAAAATGTTGAAAATCGCGCCATTTTTTTGGCGCGAACAGCCACTAGATGGCGATCGCGGCTCTCTGCATACGGCAGAAAAAAAAACTGGAGAGATTAGAAACTCTCCAGCCGCGCGGCGAATTTAAAGGGAAAGAAAAAAAAATGGCGCTTTTTTCAAATCTCGCCATTTTCGGCTGTTTTTAGCGCGATTTTCGCCGGAAAATGGCGAGATTGCTATTAGCGCTGCTCTCTGCATAGGCCCCTAAGTGTTGACACCTGGGCAGGGAACACCCTGTGTAGAAAACCATCTGTTTGAATGTGCCTCAGATGTGCTAATTAAGCAGACAGAACCACACTGTCAGGTGACTTTTTAGTACTATATAACCCCAGAGAGTACAGCCCTATGCTGCCTGCAGCACATGTTCAAAGTGGCCCATTATAAGTGGCAGGACTACTGGACAACTCAAGTTTAAAAGGAAGTTGTGATACTTACCTGTGTGGATATCTGCACATGTCCCTGCTGTATATCACCATCACACCATTTACTGTGGTGGCAATAACTAGGACATAGGAGCCTGGACCCTATATTACCACCTACACACAGTACCCCATTATTGGGAATCTAACATGTTAACAGACACTACTAGTGTACTGTTTAGATAACTACTAATACGCACTGCTCATTCGCTATTAGGCTTATAGCTAGTCACTGTGACTATCTACCTCAGCACGTATTTGGCCTTATCCTTACTATAGGACATCAGTGTTACCCCCTTCCACATACTATGGTGGGGCCTATACTGATATAGGCAGCTGTCTACATCATCAGTGGTTAATATAGGAGTTTAGATAGCACATGGACTGCTACCCTGGTCCATTCGTCCAATTTTAAATTCGCTGTATACTGGCTCATAATAGTATCTCACTTGACCCACAGCGTTTCCCTTATATTTTATTGTTCTGAGTTACGACTCAAATAAAGAATTATACAATTTTACAGTTCACTCACTCCTCCCCATCACCACATGGTATCTGGTACACCTGTTTATATACTGTACACTAGTGCGTGAGTGCTCTCCTTGGGGTTCTTGCTCTTTTGTTGTTACCCTATCTGTTTATCCCCTGATAGTAGCACCTCCACTTCACATACACCCAGCTAGCAGTAGCGAGGGTTCCCTTCCCCCCCCCCCCCTCTCCCTCTAGTTCGGATATCTCTCACAATCCTGGTCCCTGCCTTATTCCTACATGCGCTCGTCCTCGTCTGCCAATTGCAACCTCTACTCCTTCTGGTGTCAACCCCTCCAACCTCATACCCATCCCCTGCCACCCTCCCTCCTCTCTCCCCATCCCCTGCCACCCTCCCTCCTCTCTCCCCATCCCCTGCCACCCTCCCTCCTCTCTCCCCATCCCCTGCCACCCTCCCTCCTCTCTCCCCATCCCCTGCCACCCTCCCTCCTCTCTCCCCATCCCCTGCCACCCTCCCTCCTCTCTCCCCATCCCCTGCCACCCTCCCTCCTCTCTCCCCATCCCCTGCCACCCTCCCTCCTCTCTCCCCATCCCCTGCCACCCTCCCTCCTCTCTCCCCATCCCCTGCCACCCTCCCTCCTCTTTCCCCATCCCCTGCCACCCTCCCTCCTATCTCCCCATCCCCTGCCACCCTCCCTCCTCTCTCCCCGTCCCCTGCCACCCTCCCTCCTCTCTCCCCACCCCCTGCCACCCTCCCTCCTCTCTCCCTTTCTCCTGTGCCCTTTGGAATGCACGCTCCCTCTCTAACAAGTTCCTCTCTGTGCATGACTTCTTTCTCTCTCACTCCCTGCTTCTCTTTGCTATAACTGAGACCTGGCTCACTCAGTCTGACTCTGCTCTGGAAGCTGCCCTCTCCTATGGTGGCCTTTCCTTCTCCCACACTCCGCGCACTGATGGCAGGGGTGGAGGCGTGGGGCTCCTGCTCTCCTCTCTCTGTCGTTACCGAACCCTTCCTATTCCTCCACCTCTTGCCTTTCCCTCCTTCGAGGCTCACACTGTCCAGATCTTCTCTCCTCTCCCGGTCCATGTGGCGGTCATCTATCGCCCACCTTCCTCTACTCACCCCCTTCTGCCTTTCTCTCTCGCTTTGAATCCTGGCTCTCTTTCTGTAAGGATTATGGAGACACGCCGTTCACGGCGTGCCTCCCACTTACCTGCTGCCTCGCCTGACATCATCCTGACTCGCAGGGACGCCGGAGAGAGGCGCGCGAGCCCCTGCACTGTGCGCGCGCGCGCACACGTTCTTCTCTCTCTTCTGCCCTCGGATCAGGGCGTGGGGGTGCGCACGCAGCCGCAGGCGCTGCTACACAGAGGCGCGGCCACACGGAGGCGCAACCGCCTCTTAAAGGTACAGGTCCCAAGACTGTTGCTGCTATTGAATGCAGCCAGATTGCTGCCCTTTATGCCTCATCTCCTGGGACTCATAAGGGACCTATCCCTGCTACAGCTGGCTCCTTCTACACACCCCTTTATGGCTGCAATCCTATTGGACCCTCACTCCTTTATATACCTGCCAAAATCACTGGTTCTTTGGTTGAGCATAGTACCAGTTGTCCTTACCATTCTCTGCCTCCCTAGTTCTATTTTTACAGATCTCCTCGTGTATCAAACCGGCTTCCGCTACGTCTTCCTGTACCTCTGGCATCCCGAACTCGGCACACGGCAATTCGACTCTCCGCATCTCTGGCATCCCGACCCTGGCTTACGGTAAACGACAACGTCCCTCTCTCTAACCCTGGATTTGGCAAACGGCACTCTCTACCAACCGTACCTCTCCTGCCCCGATCCGGAATCCCCGACCAATCTACTTTCAAGACGTGTCCTCGTGGCTGTGGGTGGTGTTCCTACCTTCCCACCTCAGCACCGTGGTCCCGTCTCGTTTGTGGTGAGCACATCCTAACACTTTCTTTCTCTCCTCAGACTCCCCTGTTCTTCTCCTTTGGGACTTCAACTGCGCTCTTTGCAAACTTCAATTTGCGCTCTTTTTTTATTCTTTTTATCTCACTCAGTCTGACTCTGCTCTGGAAGCTGCCCTCTCCTATGGTGGCCTTTCCTTCTCCCACACTCCGCGCACTGATGGCAGGGGTGGAGGCGTGGGGCTCCTGCTCTCCTCTCTCTGCCATTACCGAACCCTTCCTATTCCCCCCTCTCTTGCTTTTCCCTCCTTTGATGCTCACACTGTACAGATCTTCTCTCCTCTCCCTTTCCATGTGGCGGTCATCTATCGCCCACCTACCTCTACTCATCCCCCCTCTGCCTTTCTCTCTCACTTTGAATCCTGGCTCTCTTTCTTCCTCTCCTCAGACTCCCCTGCTCTTCTCCTTGGGGACTTCAATTGCCACATTGATGACCCCTCTCTCCCTTGGGCTTCCAGCTTTCTCTCTAACCTCTTCTTTTGGCCTTCAACAGTGGACTGCAGCCAGCACCCACAAGGATGGCCACTACTTAGACCTGGTTTTCACTAAAAACTTCTCTCTCACTGATTTCTCTATTTCCCCCTTTCTTCTCTCTGACCATCACCTCATCTCATTCTCTCTATCTCGCCTCTCCCTTTCTCCACCTCCATCTACACCCCGGTTCTGCAGAAACCTGCGCTCTATTCACTTACCTGACTTTGAGTCCACTTTACGCTCCTCCCTCTCCTCTCTCAGCTCTGCTACAGACCCTGACAACCTGGTAAGGAACTACAACTCTGCCTTGTCCTCCTCTCTGGATCTACATGCCCCACTTTCTCTCTGCTGTCCTCGCCCTTCTAACCCCAGACCCTGGCTAAATTCCCACACACGCATGCTGCGTTCCTCCACTCGTTCCTCTGAACGCCTCTGGAGGAAATCTCATACTCTCGCAGACTTCCTTCACTACAAATTTATGCTATCCTGTTTCAACTCTGCCCTCTCCCAAGCTAAACAAGCCTACTTTTCTTCACTAATTAACATGCACAAGTCTAACCCACGCCGACTGTTCTCTGTCTTTGATACTCTACTCAAACCACCCTCAGCTGCCTCTCCTTCCTCCATCTCCGCTCAGGACTTTGCTGACTATTTTAAGGAAAAGGTGGAATCCATACGGCAGAACATCCCCTCTGTTTCTTCTTCCCATCCTACACCTCTTCCTAACTCTCCTCCTGCCTTCCTTGACTCTTTTTACACTGTCTCAGAGGAGGATGTGTCGCTGTTGATCGCCTCTTCTCCCTCTACCACTTGCTATCTTGACCCCATTCCCTCCCATCTCCTACCTCTTGCTTCTACTATAATCCCTACGCTCACACACATTGTTAACTCCTCCCTCTGCTCTGGAACCTTTCCATCCTCCTTCAAACATGCAACAATCATACCATTACTCAAAAACAGCAAGCTTGACCCTACCTGTCTTTCTAACTATCGACCTGTCTCCCTCCTGCCTTTTGCCTCTAAACTCCTTGAACGTCTTGTATTCTCTTGATTGATCCATTTTCTCAACACCTATTCTCTCCTAGACCCTCTACAATCTGGCTTCCGCACTGCTCACTCCACGGAAACAGCCCTCACTAAAATAACTGACCTCCATGCTGCCAAAGACAGGGGTCATTACACTCTGCTCATATTACTCGACCTCTCTGCAGCATTTGACACCGTGTACCACCCTCTTCTCCTTCACATTCTGTATTCAGAACAAAGCTCTTTCCTGGATCTCATCCTACCTCTCCCATCGTACTTTCAGTGTCTCTTCTGCTAACACCTCCTCCTCCTCTATTGATCTCTCTGTGGGGGTACCCCAGGGCTCTGTCCTGGGACCTCTTCTCTTTTCTCTGTACACACAGTCTCTCTAGGTGACCTAATAACATGTTTTGGGTTTAATTATCACCTCTATGCTGACGACACACAAATAAAAAATTAGATATTGGAGAATAGATTTTTGGATAGAAAGTACAATCCCGGTAATCAAAAAAGTGCCCTGACTAAAGCACGAAATTTAAATAGAAGAAATTTGTTACATACAGAGATAAACATTGATAAAAAATCTAATAAAATGAATAAGGATAAATTCAGTTTCTCTTTTTTGACATCTTTTAATAAAGATTAATATAAAATTGTCAACATTATTAAGAAGCATTGGCACATTGTTCGGAACGACACGATATTAGGTGACATAGTTCCCGAGGTACCGACAGTTATATTTAGAAAGGCTAACAGTCTGAAGAATCATCTGACTACGAGCTCGTTACCTAAAATAAAAGATAATGCAGAAAACAATTGGTTACCTAAAGTTAAAGGTTTTTATGGATGCACAGTATGTAAGGCCTGTAAATACAGGACAACGGACACATTTACATTCACTTCACGTGTGACAAAAGAAAAATATTTTATAAAAGATCATGTCACGTGTAGATCTGGCCATGTAATATATATGATCACGTGTCACGTGTAGATCTGGCCATGTAATATATATGATCACGTGTCACGTGTAGATCTGGCCATGTAATATATATGATCACGTGTCACGTGTAGATCTGGCCATGTAATATATATGATCACGTGTCACGTGTAGATCTGGCCATGTAATATATATGATCACGTGTCACTTGTAGATTTGGCCATGTAATATATATGATCACGTGTCACGTGTAGATCTGGCCATGTAATATATATGATCACGTGTCACGTGTAGATCTGGCCATGTAATATATATGATCACGTGTCACGTGTAGATCTGGCCATGTAATATATATGATCACGTGTCACGTGTAGATCTGGCCATGTAATATATATGATCACCTCTAGAGATGTACGAATTAGAATTGTAGAACACCTAGGAAATATTAGGAGAGGAGTAAATACACATCTCCTGTCAGAACATTTCATTAAATACCATCACGGGAATCCCACAGGGCTGACATTTACAGTTTTGGAAAAAGTTCTTCCCCATTGGAGAGGAGGGGATCGCAATGTTAAGTTAACTAAAAGAGAAACTTATTGGATTTTCACATTGAAAACCTTAACCCCTAGGGGACTGAATGTGGATATCGAATTGGGAGTGTTTCTTTAAAGTTGTGTGTTTGCTATATTGTTAGTGTAATGTATAATCTTTGTGATGTTATACTAACTAAGTTTTCTTTCATGTCTCCTTTTCTTCTGAGAAATACCACAATTGTTGCGATTAAAGTTAATTTTAGATTAGGATTTTGAGCATTTTAATTTTTAATATTTTATATAATTTTAATATGTTGTTATTTTCTTTGCCTTTATGCCGAATTGGGCAACTATGTGTTTAAATTCTGCCCCTTTTTGATATTAGGAAAGGAGGTTGTAATTAATAAGCTAAGCCCACCCACTTTGCCTGTATATGTGATGTCACATTCATTGGCCAATTGGATGTGACTAAGAGGGAGGGGCTTAGAGTATTTAACATCGGGTCTAGCAGCCAATAGACTCCTGACGAAGCCGTGAGTTATACGGCGAAACGCGTAGAGTGTTTCAGCCCACACCAGAGAGGAAGAACACTGAGGATCCACCCTTACCATGAGATCCGGTGGTTCCCACTGCACCGGAAGTGACATGACAGGAGCCCCGGCGTGGACACGAGTATTTCCGGTAGAGGCGGAGGAGAGCGAGGAACTCAGGGGATCGCGACCAACTGAGCACCCGTTATCCGCAATTCATTACTGCCTACTCTGACCATCTGAAGTGTAAGCCTTCATTCTTGTATTCCCTGTTTTAATATAATACCATCTGCACTATATGGTCTCTTCTTCTCTCCTTGGGGGCTGGAGGCTGCTGCATATACACAGGGTACATCCACCCCTTAAGTTGGATGACTGCTTGATTTTGATTGCTTCAATGTGAGTAGTCATTTTTGAACCTTTTTTGCACCAAATCACTGATTTAAAACATTATTGCACTGTCATGTTTTTTCTATTTTATGGCTACGAGACACGCTCCCCTGATTTTTTGGAAGATCACCCGTTGTAGAGACATGTCTGGAGACACTATGAACACATAGTTGCCATTAATGACATTCCGTCCCGCGCTCAAGGAAGCGAGGGCTCAAGGAAGCGAGCGCTCAAGGAAGCGAGCGCTCAAAGGCAGGATCGTGCAGCCTGACAGCCACAACTGCAAGTGTGAGCATGTAACCAATAAAGGCATGCAAACGGTTAATATGACTTTTGTGTTATTTTGTAACTTTTCCCTTTAGTAAATGATGTAAAAGATGAATCAATATGAATGTGTTTACAAGGAACGCGACGATTCCGTCCGCATCGGAGATTCCCTAATGACCCGGCCAGAATAGTATTTGCACGAGGACCATTCTGTCTGATTTTACTAGGTGAAGGGACCCCTTAAGGTTCCTCACTTTCCTATACTAGACTGCTGCCTTATCAGGTAACACGGGACCCAGATGCGGAAACCCCAATGTCTATTCAGGATAGCCGGAAACACTTAAACGACGTGGGGATACATTTAGGAGCTTTAGATGTCTTAGCTCTCACAGAATGACGCCTCTCACTGATAGAACGTGATCTCTTGGTTTTAGATTTGGACAATAATTCCGTTCTATCAAGCAATTGAACTCAATTAAAGGATTCAACAATATGTTTACGTGCATACCCCTTATCAACGAATTTCTTACTCGGACTATTAGATTGAGAAACAAAATCAATATCCCGCGAGCAGTTTCTCTTGAGCCGATGAAACTGACCCATGGGTGTTTCTGCGCCACTGATCTTTGTGATTGCTAGATTGCTTAAAATGTGTCTTAGTAATAATACCAAGCTCATTGTCCATAGATAAATCCAGAAATATAATAGAACTGGAGCTCACATCAAAAGTGAATCTCAGACATAACTCGTTATCATCCAAGGACCCCAACATATCTCGAAAACTGACCTCCTCTCCATCCCAAATAATAATGATGTCATCTATGAAACAGCCATAGTATACGAGGCTCGCCCCCAGCACCACGTTATGCCACACGGATTGTTCTTCCCAGAAACCCATAAAGAGATTTGCATAACAGGGGGCGAACCTCGTGCCCATGGCCGTTCCACAGATCTGTAAATAATATAAATCCTCAAAAAGAAAATAATTATGTTTCAAAATAAAATCGATACTATCCAGTAATAAATCTCTTTGAATCAAAGGAAGGGAATTGTCAATGTCGAACCAATATTTTATTGCATTGCTCCCCCTGGCATGGTCAATGCAGGTGTATAAAGACGACACATCACATGTGACCCATAAATAAGATGGCTTCCATTTAATCTGAGATGGAATCTATGGCGTGCAGGGTGTCCCTTATCTGAGATTTAAGTTTAGCGACCATCGGTTGTTAAATAGTAGTCAACATACTGAGACAACCCCGACGTCATCGACTCCACCCCAGAGATTATAGGCCTGCCAGGGGGATCAGTTTGGGATTTATGAACTTTTATTAAATGATCAAATATAGGGGACCTTGGATGATCCGAATAAAGAAATCTGAACTCCTGAACCTGGATATGACTCCATCCAGCTGTGCTCGAGACAATAATTCCCTGAGGATCAGTTTGAGAAGTGGGGTCACCGGGCAGGACTATACAGGATACTGCGTCTCCCTGGAGTCTGTGTACATCTGCAATATAGGCCACCTTATCCTGGATGACTACACCCCACCCGTGTCCGCCTGCCTGATGATAACGTCATGATTATTTATTTATTTACTTTTTATTTTGCATTTTCAAGACAGATTCACAAGATATTTGACAAGTATCACACAACGCATTTTACAGAACAAAATAAAATGGGGGTTAGGTAGTATTGGGGAGGGAAAGGGGGGGACGCGCGTTGTAAGACAAATACAAAACATACAGCGCTACTATTACCAGTCATATATATTCCTTCAGCATTAGGACTCCGGTAGAGATATATAATCACCTTATTTGCTTATGAAAGTGTGTAAACCAGGGCTCCCGAGTGTCAATAAATCTACTGGCGAAGTCGTGGAGATAAGCCGCCAACCTCTCGCGGTGCGCCACACCCCACATTGTATCACAAACACGCTGTGAAAGGGGGCGGGTTTCATGTCTCCAGAAGCGAGCAATGGAGCCTCTTATTGCATTAAAGATATGAGGGATTAATTCAGACTCCAGGTTGCTTAAGTTAGGAATTGGTGCCCCCAGAATCACAAAGAGGGGGTCTCTAGGAATACGGAAGCCAGATACCTCCTCTGACAATTGGAGAATTCTGTCCCATAGGGGTTTAATTTTAGGACATTCCCACCAGATATGTAGGATGGGGCCCTGGCTGCCACACTCCCCCCAACACATGGGGGAGACACTTGGATAGATTGAATTTAGCTTCACCGGGTGTAGTACCAACGATATAGGATTTTATGTACATTTTCCTTAATCACTACACAGGTGGAATTTTACCTGCTGCCCCCAAATATCTCGCCAAGTTTCCATATCTATAGTCATGTTAAGGTCCCTCTCCCACGCCAACATATAGTTGTCTGTTTTAGGGACACTGGGGATGATACGGATTCCATGGCAGAGGGCAGAGGTGACCGTCTTGGTTAAAGATTGGGTGCTACACCTGGATTCAAATTGAGTCATTTTAATGGTATTTTTTCTTTGTATTTAGATTGGATACGCTGTCTAAGCTGCAGATATCTATAAAATGTGGTATTGGGGATGTTACATTTTGATTGTATTGTGGGGAAGGTGTTAATAGTGTGTAGATCCATCACATCCCTCACCCTGCTAACCCCACGCTGCGCCCACAGATTTGGTTGGTTCTTATTGTAACCCGGCGAAAAAGAAGATTTGAGAACATAGGAAACATCATGGAGAAGGGGGGGGGGGGGGGGGTCAGATTGCTTCTGGATCTAAGGGAATCCCACAAATTACATGAGAAGGATTTTATATACGGACTGTGGCCTCCTGTTCTTTTCCAGACAGAGGATATGCTGGAGCTCCTCAGGGTGCAAATCCTCCATCTCTACCCATCGTTTCTCAGTTGGGTTATAGTGCCAACGGATTAACTGCCCCTAGGTCAGCTGCTTTATAATATCTTTTGAGCTCTAGAAGCGCCAATCCACCCTCTGACTTGGGGCGATATACTGTAGAATGGATCTGTTAATCCATGGCGCATATATATATACACACACACTGTGTCACACAGTGTCACACAGTGTCACACAGTGTCACACAAACACACCATACATATAACACAGGTGCGTCTGCACTTTTTCACAACCTTTTATTATTTGTACGGATTATAAATCTTTTACAGCCCCTTATATACATATAACCCCTCTCCCCCCCCCCCCCCCCAAACACGTCCGACCCCGCAGGGTGAATTAGGAGCCGGGGTCAAGGGTCAGATAGCAGCACTCAGCATTTCCCAGAGCAGCCTGTAAGGGTCAGAAAGAAGAGGTTAGACCCTGATCCTGACAATGATACCCCAATCACCCACCACATCCCCCCTCATCCACTGACCCACCGCATCCCCTCCCATCAACTAACCCAACACATCATCCCATCAACTAACCCGACACATCCCCCCATCTACTAACCCAACACATCCCCCCATCTACTAACCCAACACATCCCCCCTATCCACTGACCCAACACATCCCCCCATCTACTAACCCAACACATCCCCCCCATCTACTAACCCAACACATCCCCCCCATCTACTAACCCAACACATCCCCCCATCTACTAACCCAACACATCCCCCCTATCCACTGACCCAACACATCCCCCCATCTACTAACCCAACACATCCCCCCCATCTACTAACCCAACACATCCCCCCCATCTACTAACCCAACACATCCCCCCATCTACTAACCCAACACATCCCTCCATCAACTAACCCGACATATCCCTCCATCAACTAACCCGACACATCCCCCCCATCTACTAACCCAACACATCCCCCCCATCTACTAACCCGACACATCCCCCCCATCTACTAACCCAACACATCCCTCCATCAACTAACCCGACACATCCCCCCCATCTACTAACCCAACACATCCCCCCCATCTACTAACCCAACATATCCCCCCCATCCACTAACCCAACACATCCCCCCCATCTACTAACCCAACACATCCCCCCTATCCAATGACCCAACACATCCCCCTATCTACTAACCCGACACATCCCCCCATCTACTAACCCGACACATCCCCCCCATCTACTAACCCAACACATCCCCCCCATCCACTAACCCAACACATCCCCCCCATCTACTAACCCAACACATCCCCCCTATCCACTAACCCAACACATCCCCCCCATCTACTAACCCAACACATCCCCCCTATCCACTGACCCAACACATCCCCCTATCTACTAACCCGACACATCCCCCCCATCTACTAACCCGACACATCCCCCCCATCTACTAACCCAACACATCCCCCTATCTACTAACCCAACACATCCCCCCCATCTACTAACCCAACACAGCCCCCCTATCCACTGACCCAACACATCCCCCCCATCTACTAACCAAACACATCCCCCCATCTACTAACCCAACACATCCCTCCCATCTACTAACCCAACACATCCCCCCATCCCCCCATCTACTAACCCAACACATCCCCCCCATCTACTAACCAACCACACCCCCACCATCTACTAACCCAACACATCCCCCCCATCTACTAACCCAACACATCCCCCCCATCTACTAACCCAACACATCCCCCCTATCCACTGACCCAACACATCCCCCCCATCTACTAACCCAACACATCCCCCCTATCCACTGACCCAACACATCCCCCCTATCCACTGACCCAACACATCCCCCCCATCTACTAACCCAACACATCCCCCCCATCTACTAACCCAACACATCCCCCATCTACTAACCCAACACATCCCCCCCATCTAACCCAACACATCCCCCCCATCTAACCCAACACATCCCCCCCATCTACTAACCCAACACATCCCCCCCATCTACTAACCCAACACATCCCCCATCTACTAACCCAACATATCCCCCCACCTACTAACCCACCCATGTGCTCCCTCCCCTCCTCACCGTGGTACCCGTTGCCATAGAATCCATTCAGCCCAAACGCTGGTTCCTCCGGACCTGTGAGAATAGAGCAGGGAGACATAAATACTCACATACTTTATACTGTGTTTTGGGGGTCCTAGAGTGTCAGCTCTTGAACCCGTGTATTGTGCATGCATTACTATACCATGTAATAAAAAAATGCGATAATTGCAATTTTTCATATTCTACCCTTTCCAGGAGCGCTAGCAAGTGGGGACGGCCCGGCGGTGAGCCAGGAGCGCTAGCAAGTGGGGACGCCCAGGCGGTGAGCCAGGAGTGCTAGCAAGTGGGGACGGCCGGGGGGTGAGCCAGGAGTGCTAGCAAGTGGGGACGGCCAGGCGGTGAGCCAGGAGTGCTAGCAAGTGGGGACGGCCCGGCTGTGAGCCAGGAGCGCTAGCAAGTGGGGACGCCCAGGCGGTGAGCCAGGAGTGCTAGCAAGTGGGGACGGCCAGGCGGTGAGCCAGGAGTGCTAGCAAGTGGGGACTCCCAGGCGGTGAGCCAGGAGTGCTAGCAAGTGGGGACGGCCGGGCTGTGAGCCAGGAGCGCTAGCAAGTGGGGACGCCCAGGCGGTGAGCCAGGAGTGCTAGCAAGTGGGGACGGCCAGGCGGTGAGCCAGGAGTGCTAGCAAGTGGGGACCCCCAGGCGGTGAGCCAGGAGTGCTAGCAAGTGGGGACGCCCAGGCGGTGAGCCAGGAGTGCTAGCAAGTGGGGACCCCCAGGCTGTGAGCCAGGAGCGCTAGCAAGTGGGGACGGCCCGGCTGTGAGCCAGGAGTGCTAGCAAGTGGGGACCCCCAGGCGGTGAGCCAGGAGTGCTAGCAAGTGGGGACGCCCAGGCGGTGAGCCAGGAGTGCTAGCAAGTGGGGACGGCCCGGCGGGGAGCCAGGAGTGCTAGCAAGTGGGGACGGCCAGGCGGTGAGCCAGGAGTGCTAGCAAGAGGGGACGGCCGGGCGGTGAGCCAGGAGTGCTAGCAAGTGGGGACGCCCAGGCGGTGAGCCAGGAGTGCTAGCAAGAGGGGACGGCCGGGCGGTGAGCCAGGAGTGCTAGCAAGTGGGGACGCCCAGGCGGTGAGCCAGGAGTGCTAGCAAGTGGGGGCGGCCAGGCGGTGAGCCAGGAGCGCTAGCAAGTGGGGACGCCCAGGCTGTGAGCCAGGAGTGCTAGCAAGTGGGGACGCCCAGGCGGTGAGCCAGGAGTGCTAGCAAGAGGGGACGGCCGGGCGGTGAGCCAGGAGTGCTAGCAATTGGGGATGCCCAGGCGGTGAGCCAGGAGTGCTAGCAAGTGGGGACGCCCAGGCGGTGAGCCAGGAGTGCTAGCAAGAGGGGACGCCCAGGCTGTGAGCCAGGAGTGCTAGCAAGTGGGGACGTCCCAGGCTGTGAGTTTCATGGTAGGTTTGACGGAGAAACGTCTTTCAAATTGTGTCTATTTAGCGGGGCTCCAAAATTACGGGAGATCCCAAAACCGTAGCCAGGGTTTGGGTTACATTCCCGGATACGTTGAAGCGCAGCGCTCCGGTCAGAACCCTACCATGAAAGCGTTCTTGCGACTCACCACTAGGAGGTCCTGCTTCAGCACAGACCAGAAAAGGTAATGGGGCATGAAGGGGTTAATGTGTCCCTGCATCATACACCGGGGTCCCCAGTGTTTGCCCAGACCCCCTAAACCTAGTATAAAGATTTGGGGTTTACTCCAGCCAAGAATAAGGCTGTGGGAGTTTTAAAAGTAAAGTTAAAATGTTTAAAGATCCAGTTGGCGGTGTGTAAGGGGAACCGGCGAGTGTAAGGGGAACCGGCGAGTGTAAGGGGAACCGGCGAGTGTAAGGGGAACCGGCGAGTGCAAGGGGAACCGGCGAGTGCAAGGGGAACAGGCGAGTGTAAGGGGAACCGGCGAGTGTAAGGGGAACCGGCGAGTGTAAGGGGAACGGGCGAGTGTAAGGGGAATGGGCGAGTGTAAGGGGAACCGGCGAGTGTAAGGGGAACCGGCGAGTGTAAGGGGAACCGGCGAGTGTAAGGGGAGCCGGCGAGTGTAAGGGGAACGGGCGAGTGTAAGGGGAATGGGCGAGTGTAAGGGGAACCGGCGAGTGTAAGGGGAACCGGCGACTGTAAGGGGAACCGGCGACTGTAAGGGGAACGGGCGAGTGTAAGGGGAATGGGCGACTGTAAGGGGAACGGGCGAGTGTAAGGGGAACGGGCGAGTGTAAGGGGAACGGGCGAGTGTAAGGGGAACGGGCGAGTGTAAGGGGAACGGGCGAGTATAAGGGGAACCGGCGAGTGTAAGGGGAACCAGAGAGTGTAGGGGGAACAGGCGAGTGTAAGGGGAACCGGCGAGTGTAAGGGGAACCGGCGAGTGTAAGGGGAACCGGCGAGTATAAGGGGAACCGGCGAGTGTAAGGGGAACAGGCGAGTGTAAGGGGAACCGGCGAGTGTAAGGGGAACAGGCGAGTGTAAGGGGAACCAGAGAGTGTAGGGGGAACAGGCGAGTGTAAGGGGAACCGGCGAGTGTAAGGGGAACCGGCGAGTGTAAGGGGAACCGGCGAGTATAAGGGGAACCGGCGAGTGTAAGGGGAACCGGCGAGTGTAAGGGGAACCGGCGAGTATAAGGGGAACCGGCGAGTGTAAGGGGAACCGGTGAGTGTAAGGGGAACCGGCGAGTGTAAGGGGAACAGGCGAGTGTAAGGGGAACAGGC
Organism: Ascaphus truei; assembly: GCF_040206685.1. Classification (NCBI taxonomy): domain Eukaryota; kingdom Metazoa; phylum Chordata; class Amphibia; order Anura; family Ascaphidae; genus Ascaphus; species Ascaphus truei. Next base: position 61,971,225 of record NC_134493.1, read on the forward strand.
GAGTGTAAGGGGGACCGTTTAGTTTACACTCCATTTCATACACCACAGACCTGCAACACATTTTAGCAGCAGAATGTATGAAAGTATATTTTATTAAGCAGCAGTGTTTTAAAATATGTTAAAACTTTATACATTAAATCAGGCGGAGTCTTGGTCCTGCAAGACAGAGGAGGGGGGGGAGGGGGTGGGGCAGCCACCAGGACTTTGGTGCCAGTGAGTCTAACCCTAGGTCCATTGGACAAAGTGACACTATTTGCCAGGGTGTGAAAGCCATTTGAATAAGATGGTTATGTGAAGTACCAAGGGCCTGTGATGAAATACAGGCCATCCTGGCAAACTGTCACCTCCCTAGACAGAGAGGCCCCAGCCATGCAGGAGCTTTTCATGACAACTAAGTAAGATGGCGGTTTTGTCGCAGATGCCCACTGCCATTCTGAAGCCAGAGGCGCCAGGTTTCACAAACCTGGCAAAGTGTGTGAGTGGCTAGAGATGACGTTCCCACACTGCGGATTGGCTGTAATAATGCAGGGATGACTTTGAAAAGGTTATAAAAAATGTGAGCAGCCAGCCCAGAGAGCAGCCAGCCCAGAGAGCAGGTTTATCCCCAGAGAGCAGCCAGCCCAGAGAGCAGGGTTATCCCCAGAGAGCAGCCAGCCCAGAGAGCAGGGTTATCCCCAGAGAGCAGCCAGCCCAGAGAGCAGGGTTATCCCCAGAGAGCAGCCAGCCCAGAGAGCAGGTTTATCCCCAGAGAGCAGCCAGCCCAGAGAGCAGGGTTATCCCCAGAGAGCAGCCAGCCCAGAGAGCAGGGTTATCCCCAGAGAGCAGCCAGCCCAGAGAGCAGGGTTATCCCCAGAGAGCAGCCAGCCCAGAGAGCAGGTTTATCCCCAGAGAGCAGCCAGCCCAGAGAGCAGGGTTATCCCCAGAGAGCAGCCAGCCCAGAGAGCAGGATTATCCCCAGAGAGCAGCCAGCCCAGAGAGCAGGGTTATCCCAAGAGAGCAGCCAGCCCAGAGAGCAGGGTTATCCCCAGAGAGCAGCCAGCCCAGAGAGCAGGGTTATCCAAGAGAGCAGCCAGCCCAGAGAGCAGGGTTATCCCCAGAGAGCAGGTTTATCCCCAGAGAGCAGCCAGCCCAGAGAGCAGGTTTATCCCTAGAGAGCAGGGTTATCCCCAGAGAGCAGCCAGCCCAGAGAGCAGGATTATCCCCAGAGAGCAGCCAGCCCAGAGAGCAGGGTTATCCCAAGAGAGCAGCCAGCCCAGAGAGCAGGATTATCCCCAGAGAGCAGCCAGCCCAGAGAGCAGGATTATCCCCAGAGAGCAGCCAGCCCAGAGAGCAGGGTTATCCCCAGAGAGCAGCCAGCCCAGAGAGCAGGTTTATCCCCAGAGAGCAGCCAGCCCAGAGAGCAGGGTTATCCCCAGAGAGCAGCCAGCCCAGAGAGCAGGGTTATCCCCAGAGAGCAGCCAGCCCAGAGAGCAGGGTTATCCCCAGAGAGCAGCCAGCCCAGAGAGCAGGTTTATCCCCAGAGAGCAGCCAGCCCAGAGAGCAGGGTTATCCCCAGAGAGCAGCCAGCCCAGAGAGCAGGATTATCCCCAGAGAGCAGCCAGCCCAGAGAGCAGGATTATCCCCAGAGAGCAGCCAGCCCAGAGAGCAGGGTTATCCCAAGAGAGCAGCCAGCCCAGAGAGCAGGGTTATCCCCAGAGAGCAGCCAGCCCAGAGAGCAGGGTTATCCCAAGAGAGCAGCCAGCCCAGAGAGCAGGGTTATCCCCAGAGAGCAGGTTTATCCCCAGAGAGCAGCCAGCCCAGAGAGCAGGGTTATCCCCAGAGAGCAGGATTATCCCCAGAGAGCAGCCAGCCCAGAGAGCAGGGTTATCCCCAGAGAGCAGCCAGCCCAGAGAGCAGGGTTATCCCCAGAGAGCAGCCAGCCCAGAGAGCAGGTTTATCCCCAGAGAGCAGCCAGCCCAGAGAGCAGGTTTATCCCCAGAGAGCAGCCAGCCCAGAGAGCAGGATTATCCCCAGAGAGCAGGTTTATCCCCAGAGAGCAGCCAGCCCAGAGAGCAGCCAGCCCAGAGAGCAGGGTTATCCCCAGAAAGCAGCCAGCCCAGAGAGCAGGGTTATCCCCAGAGAGCAGCCAGCCCAGAGAGCAGGGTTATCCCCAGAGAGCAGGGTTATCCCCAGAGAGCAGCCAGCCCAGAGAGCAGCCAGCCCAGAGAGCAGGGTTATCCCAAGAGAGCAGCCAGCCCAGAGAGCAGGATTATCCCCAGAGAGCAGGATTATCCCCAGAGAGCAGGGTTATCCCCAGAGAGCAGCCAGCCCAGAGAGCAGGGTTATCCCCAGAGAGCAGCCAGCCCAGAGAGCAGGGTTATCCCAAGAGAGCAGCCAGCCCAGAGAGCAGGGTTATCCCCAGAGAGCAGCCAGCCCAGAGAGCAGGGTTATCCCCAGAGAGCAGCTTTTCCCAGTGATTCAATGGGATTGAATGTTTTTGCCAGGATTTCCAAGTTCTCAAGATCCTAAGTCCTAGGAGTTTTAAGTGACTCCAAGCCATAGAGACAGCAAGGGAACAGCAAGGAAACAGCAAGGAAACAGCTACAGGACTTTAAGCAGAGACGTTCCTAAGTCGCACTTTCAGCACCATTTGGAGTGGAAAGCGCGGAGCGGCCGGAGGCTCGAGCTGATTTGTGCTGATCTGAGCTCAGACCTTTTGGGGTACTGTAAGGCCCGGTCACCAACGGACTATTTACAGACTTTATTTCAACTAGGAAAGTCGGGTTTGTCCAGCCCAGAGCCCCAGTAAGTGTATTTTTCTTCTGTCTATTGTAATTCAATGTGTTTGCCTGTTTCTATGGAATAAATGACCATTTATTTTACTTATTAGCTTTGCTCAGTGATCCCGGTATAAATGTGTAAATAGCTGGTCCCTGTGACACCTGTAAAACTATATACTCTGATTCTATATACCATAAGTCCAGGGACTTTGTCCGGCTCCCGGCTGCTGGTACCCACCTACAAAAAAAAAGCCAGTTTGAGTGGGGAGGAGCAGTGTAAGAGCGCTGGAGGGGGGGGGGGGAGCAGTGTAAGAGCGCTGGAGGTGTGTGTGGGGGGGGGAGCAGTGTAAAGCGCTGGAGGTGGGGGGGGGGGGGAGCAGTGTAAGAGCGCTGGAGGTGTGTGTGGGGGGGAGCAGTGTAAAAGCGCTGGAGGTGGGGGGGGAGCAGTGTAAGAGTGCTGGAGGTGTGTGGGGGGGGGAGCAGTGTAAAAGCGCTGGAGGTGGGGGGGAGCAGTGTAAGAGCGCTGAGTGTGTGGGGGGAGAGGAGCAGTGTAAGTGCGCTGGAAGTGGGGGGGGGAGCAGTGTAAGAGCGCTGAGTGTGTGGGGGGAGAGGAGCAGTGTAAGAGCGCTGAGTGTGTGGGGGGAGAGGAGCAGTGTAAGAGCGCTGAGTGTGTGGGGGAGAGGAGCAGTGTAAGTGCGCTGGAAGTGGGGGGGGGAGCAGTGTAAGAGCGCTGAGTGTGTGGGGGGAGAGGAGCAGTGTAAGAGCGCTGAGTGTGTGGGGGGGAGCAGTGTAAGAGCGCTGAGTGTGTGGGGGGGAGCAGTGTAAGAGCGCTGAGTGTGTGGGGGGAGAGGAGCAGTGTAAGAGCGCTGAGTGTGGGGGGAGAGGAGCAGTGTAAGAGCGCTGAGTGTGAGGAGGGGAGCAGTGTAAGAGCGCTGAGTGTGTGGGGGGGAGCAGTGTAAGAGCGCTGAGTGTGTGGGGGGAGCAGTGTAAGAGCGCTGAGTGTGTGGGGGGAGAGGAGCATTGTAAGAGCGCTGGAGGTGGGGGGGGGGAGCAGTGTAAGAGCGCTGGAAGTGGGGGGGGGAGCAGTGTAAGAGTGCTGAGTGTGTGGGGGGAGAAGAGCAGTGTAAGAGAACGCTGAGTGTGGGGGGGGAGGAGCAGTGTAAGAGCGCTGAGTGTGTGGGGGGGAGCAGTGTAAGAGCGCTGAGTGTGTGGGGGGAGCAGTGTAAGAGCGCTGAGTGTGTGGGGGGGAGCAGTGTAAGAGCGCTGTGTGTGTGGGGGGAGAGGAGCAGTGTAAGAGCGCTGAGTGTGTGGGGGGGAGCAGTGTAAGAGCGCTGAATGTGTGGGGGGGGAGCAGTGTAAGAGCGCTGAGTGTGTGGGGGGAGAGGAGCAGTGTAAGAGCGCTGAGTGTGTGGGGGGGAGCAGTGTAAGAGCGCTGAGTGTGTGGGGGGGAGCAGTGTAAGAGCGCTGAGTGTGTGGGGGAGAGGAGCAGTGTAAGAGCGCTGAGTGTGTGGGGGGGAGCAGTGTAAGAGCGCTGAGTGTGTGGGGGGGAGCAGTGTAACAGCGCTGAGTGTGTGGGGGGAGCAGTGTAAGAGCGCTGAGTGTGTGGGTGGAGAGGAGCATTGTAAGAGCGCTGAGTGTGTGGGGGGGGGAGCAGTGTAAGAGCGCTGAGTATGTGGGGGAGAGGAGCAGTGTAAGAGCGCTGAGTGTGTGGGGGGGAGTAGTGTAAGAGCGCTGAGTGTGTGGGGGGGGAGCAGTGTAAGAGCGCTGAGTGTGTGGGGGGGAGCAGTGTAAGAGCGCTGAGTGTGTGGGGGGAGAAAAGCAGTGTAAGAGCACTGAGTGTGTGGGGGGAGCAGTGTAAGAGCGCTGAGTGTGTGGGGGGAGCAGTGTAAGAGCGCTGAGTGTGTGGGGGGAGAGGAGCAGTGTAAGAGCGCTGAGTGTGTGGGGGGGAGCAGTGTAAGAGCGCTGAGTGTGTGGGGGGGAGCAGTGTAAGAGCGCTGAGTGTGTGGGGGGGAGCAGTGTAAGAGCGCTGAGTGTGTGGGGGGGAGCAGTGTAAGAGCGCTGAGTGTGTGGGGGGAGAGGAGCAGTGTAAGAGTGCTGAGTGTGGGGGGTGAGAGGAGCAGTGTAAGAGCGCTGAGTGTGGGGGGGAGGAGCAGTGTAAGAGCGCTGAGTGTGTGGGGGGGAGCAGTGTAAGAGCGCTGAGTGTGTGGGGGGGAGCAGTGTAAGAGCGCTGAGTGTGTGGGGGAGAGGAGCAGTGTAAGAGCGCTGAGTGTGTGGGGGGGAGCAGTGTAAGAGTGCTGAGTGTGTGGGGGGAGAGGAGCAGTGAAAGAGCGCTGAGTGTGTGGGGGGAGAGGAGCAGTGTAAGAGCGCTGAGTGTGTGGGGGGGAGCAGTGTAAGAGCGCTGAGTGTGTTGGGGGGAGCAGTGTAAGAGCGCTGAGTGTGGGGGGGGAGAGGAGCAGTGTAAGAGCGCTGAGTGTGTGGGGGGGAGCAGTGTAAGAGCGCTGAGTGTGTGGGGGGGAGCAGTGTAAGAGCGCTGAGTGTGTGGGGGGAGCAGTGTAAGAGCGCTGAGTGTGTGGGGGGGAGCAGTGTATGAGCGCTGAGTGTGGGGGGAGAGGAGCAGTGTAAGAGCGCTGGGTGTGTGGGGGGGGAGCAGTGTAAGAGCGCTGAGTGTGTGGGGGGGAGCAGTGAAAGAGCGCTGAGTGTGTGGGGGGGGGAGCAGTGTAAGCAGTGTAAGAGCGCTGAGTGTGTGGGGGGGAGCAGTGTAAGAGCGCTGAGTGTGGGGGAGAGGAGCAGTGTAAGAGCGCTGAGTGTGGGGGGGGAGAGGAGCAGTGTAAGAGCGCTGAGTGTGTGGGGGGGAGCAGTGTAAGAGCGCTGAGTGTGTGGGGGGAGAGGAGCAGTGTAAGAGCGCTGGAGGTGGGGGGGGGGAGCAGTGTGAGAGCGCTGGAAGTGGGGGGGGGAGCAGTGTAAGAGTGCTGAGTGTGGGGGGGGGGAGGAGCAGTGTAAGAGCGCTGAGTGTGTGGGGGGGAGCAGTGTAAGAGCGCTGAGTGTGTGGGGGGAGAGGAGCAGTGTAAGAGAACGCTGAGTGTGGGGGGGGAGGAGCAGTGTAAGAGCGCTGAGTGTGTGGGGGGGAGCAGTGTAAGAGCGCTGAGTGTGTGGGGGGAGCAGTGTAAGAGCGCTGAGTGTGTGGGGGGGAGCAGTGTAAGAGCGCTGAGTGTGTGGGGGGGAGCAGTGTATGAGCGCTGAGTGTGGGGGGAGAGGAGCAGTGTAAGAGCGCTGGGTGTGTGGGGGGGGAGCAGTGTAAGAGCGCTGAGTGTGTGGAGGGAGCAGTGAAAGAGCGCTGAGTGTGTGGGGGGGGAGCAGTGTAAGAGCGCTGAGTGTGTGAGGGGGGCAGTGTAAGAGCGCTGAGTGTGGGGGGAGAGGAGCAGTGTAAGAGCGCTGAGTGTGGGGGGGGGAGCAGTGTAAGAGCGCTGAGTGTGGGTGTGACAGTGGGTGTGTGTCCTGGGTATGTGGGTAACATGTTAGTGGCATATTGTACATGTATGCTATAAAGGTGGAAGCCCAACATTAGTAACACAGAGACATGTTACGTGTGACATGCCTGGGACATGTGTCAGACATGCAGTAAGCTTCACATACCTTCTTCAGGTGCAGATGGGCTGACATCTTCTGTGAAGAGATTGGAGACGGTGTGAGTGTGAGAGAGACACGGGGGGGACAGTGTGAGTGTGAGAGAGACACGTGGAGACTGTGAGTGTGAGAGAGACACGGGGAGACTGTCAGTGTGAGAGAGACACTGGGAGACGTGTGAGTGTGAGAGAGACACAGGGAGATGTGTGAGTGCGAGAGAGACACGGGGAGATGGTGTGAGTGTGAGAGAGACACGGGGAGACATGTGAGTGTGAGAGAGACACAGGGAGATGGTGTGAGTGTGAGAGAGACACGGGGGGGACAGTGTGAGTGTGAGAGAGACACGGGGGGGACAGTGTGAGTGTGAGAGAAACACGGGGGGGACAGTGTGAGTGTGAGAGAGACACGGGGAGACTGAGTGTGAGCGAGACACGGGGAGACTGTGAGTGTGAGAGAGACACGGGGAGACTGTGAGTGTGAGAGAGACACTGGGAGACGTGTGAGTGTGAGAGAGACACGGGGGAGACGGTGTGAGTGTGAGAGAGACACGGGAGACGGTGTGAGTGTGAGAGAGACACGGGGAGACGGTGTGAGTGTGAGAGAGACACGGGGAGACGGTGTGAGTGTGAGAGAGACACGGGGAGACGGTGTGAGTGTGAGAGAGACACGGGGAGACGGTGTGAGTGTGAGAGAGACACGGGGAGACGGTGTGAGTGTGAGAGAGACACGGGGAGACGGTGTGAGTGTGAGAGAGACACGGGGAGACGGTGTGAGTGTGAGAGAGACACGGGGAGACGGTGTGAGTGTGAGAGAGACACGAGGAGACGGTGTGAGTGTGAGAGAGACACGGGCAGACGGTGTAAGTGAGAGAGACACAGGGAGACGGTGTGAGTGTGAGAGAGACACGGGGAGACGGTGTGAGTGTGAGAGAGACACGGGGAGACGGTGTGAGTGTGAGAGAGACACGGGGAGACGGTGTGAGTGTGAGAGAGACACGGGGAGACGGTGTGAGTGTGAGAGAGACACGGGGAGACGGTGTGAGTGTGAGAGAGACACGGGGAGACGGTGTGAGTGTGAGAGAGACACGGGGAGACGGTGTGAGTGTGAGACACGGGGAGACGGTGTGAGTGTGAGAGAGACACGGGGAGACGGTGTGAGTGTGAGAGAGACGGGGAGACGGTGTGAGTGTGAGAGAGACACGGGGAGACGGTGTGAGTGTGAGAGAGACACGGGGAGACGGTGTGAGTGTGAGAGAGACACGGGGAGACGGTGTGAGTGTGAGAGAGACACGGGGAGACGGTGTGAGTGTGAGAGAGACACGAGGAGACGGTGTGAGTGTGAGAGAGACACGAGGAGACGGTGTGAGTGTGAGAGAGACACGGGGAGACGGTGTGAGTGTGAGAGAGACACGGGGAGACGGTGTGAGTGTGAGAGAGACACGGGGAGACGGTGTGAGTGTGAGAGAGACACGGGGAGACGGTGTGAGTGTGAGAGAGACACGGGGAGACGGTGTGAGTGTGAGAGAGACACGGGGAGACGGTGTGAGTGTGAGAGAGACACGGGGAGACGGTGTGAGTGTGAGAGAGACACGGGGAGACGGTGTGAGTGTGAGAGAGACACGGGGAGACGGTGTGAGTGTGAGAGAGACACGGGGAGACGGTGTGAGTGTGAGAGAGACACGGGGAGACGGTGTGAGTGTGAGAGAGACACGAGGAGACGGTGTGAGTGTGAGAGAGACACGGGCAGACGGTGTAAGTGAGAGAGACACAGGGAGACGGTGTGAGTGTGAGAGAGACACGGGGAGACGGTGTGAGTGTGAGAGAGACACGGGGAGACGGTGTGAGTGTGAGAGAGACACGGGGAGACGGTGTGAGTGTGAGAGAGACACGGGGAGACGGTGTGAGTGTGAGAGAGACACGGGGAGACGGTGTGAGTGTGAGAGAGACACGGGGAGACGGTGTGAGTGTGAGACACGGGGAGACGGTGTGAGTGTGAGAGAGACACGGGGATACGGTGTGAGTGTGAGAGAGACACGGGGAGACGGTGTGAGTGTGAGAGAGACGGGGAGACGGTGTGAGTGTGAGAGAGACACGGGGAGACGGTGTGAGTGTGAGAGAGACACGGGGAGACGGTGTGAGTGTGAGAGAGACACGGGGAGACGGTGCGAGTGTGAGAGAGACACGAGGAGACGGTGCGAGTGTGAGAGAGACACGAGGAGACGGTGTGAGTGTGAGAGAGACACGGGGAGACGGTGTGAGTGTGAGAGAGACACGGGGAGACGGTGTGAGTGTGAGAGAGACACAGGGAGACGGTGTGAGTGTGAGAGAGACACGGGGAGACGGTGTGAGTGAGACACGGGGAGACGGTGTGAGTGTGAGAGAGACACGGGGAGATGCTGTGAGTGTGAGAGAGACACGGGGAGACGGTGTGAGTGTGAGAGAGACACGGGGAGACGGTGTGAGTGTGAGAGAGACACGGGGAGACGGTGTGAGTGAGACACGGGGAGACGGTGTGAGTGTGAGAGAGACACGGGGAGACGGTGTGAGTGTGAGAGAGACACGGGGAGACGGTGTGAGTGTGAGAGAGACACGGGGAGACGGTGTGAGTGTGAGAGAGACACAGGGAGACGGTGTGAGTGTGAGAGAGACACGGGGAGAGGTGTGAGTGTGAGAGAGACACGGGGAGACGGTGTGAGTGTGAGAGAGACATGGGGAGACGGTGTGAGTGTGAGAGAGACACGGGGAGACGGTGTGAGTGTGAGAGAGACACGGGGAGACGGTGTGAGTGTGAGAGAGACACGGGGAGACGGTGTGAGTGTGAGAGAGACACGGGGAGACGGTGTGAGTGTGAGAGAGACACGGGAGACGGTGTGAGTGTGAGAGAGACACGGGGAGACGGTGTGAGTGTGAGAGAGACACGGGGAGACGGTGTGAGTGTGATCTTTACCTTGGAGAGCGCTCTGTGAGACAGGATGTCCCCCGAATGGGATCTGAGTGGCCGCGGCTGAGAAAGAAAGGGAGACACACATTATTAGTGTGTGTGTGTCTCTGTGTCTGTGTGTGTGTGTGTCTGTGTGTCTCTGTGTGTGTTTGTATGTGTGTATTGTGTCTTGCGTCTGTGTGTCTGTGTGTGTGTGTCTCTGTGTGTGTGTGTCTCTGTGTCTGTGTGTCTCTGTGTGTGTGTCTGTGTGTGTGTCTCTGTGTGTGTTTGTATGTGTGTATTGTGTCTTGCGTCTGTGTGTCTGTGTGTGTGTGTCTCTGTGTGTGTGTGTGTCTCTGTGTGTGTGTGTATGTGTGTATTGTGTCTTGCGTCTGTGTGTCTGTGTGTGTGTGTCTCTGTGTGTGTGTGTATGTGTGTATTGTGTGTATTCTGTGTGTGTGTCTGTGTGTCTGTGTCTTGCGTCTGTGTGCCTGTGTGTCTCTGTGTGTGTTTCTCTCTGTGTGTTTTTCTCTCCCTGTGTGTGTGTCTGTTTCTCTGTCTGTGTGTGTGTGCGCCTGCCTGTCTGTGTGCACCACTGTGCCTGTGTGTGTGTGTGTGTGTGTGTGTGTATAACTTTCTCTCTGTGTGTGTGTGTGTCTGTGTGTCTGTGTGTCTGTGTGTGTATGTGTGTGTTTGTGTGTCTCTCTCTCTCTCTCTCTCTCTCTCTCTCTGTGTCTCTGCGTGTGTGTCTGTGTGTCTGTCTGTTTATGTGTGTGTCTGGGAGATCACTGGGGAGACACGGGGTGGGGGGGGAAACATATACATACATACATACGTGTGTGTGTGCCTGTATATAAATGTAACATGCTGAGAGAAGGGGGGAGGGGACGTGGACGACTTGGAGGGGGGGGTTGAGATCTTGGGAAAGGGGTGGGAGGTCTCGGGGGGGAAGTCTCGGGGGAGGGCTCTGGGAAGGGGGGCAGGGCTCTGGGAAGGGGGGCAGGGCTCTGGGACGGGGGTAGGTCTCGGGGGGCAGGGCTCTGGGAAGGGGGGCAGGGCTCTGGGAAGGGGGGGCAGGGCTCTGGGAAGGGGGGGCAGGGCTCTGGGAAGGGGGGGGCAGAGCCCTGGGAAGGGGGGCAGGGCTCTGGGAAGGGGGGCAGGGCTCTGGGAAGGGGGGGCAGGGCTCTGGGAAGGGGGGGCATGGTTCTGGGAAGGGGGTAGGTCTCGGGGGGCAGGGCTCTGGGAAGGGGGGGCAGGGCTCTGGGAAAGGGGGCAGGGCTCTGGGAAGGGGGGCAGGGCTCTGGGAAGGGGGGCAGGGCTCTGGGAAGGGGGGGCAGGGCTCTGGGAAAGGGGGCAGGGCTCTGGGAAGGGGGGCAGGGCTCTGGGAAGGGGGGCAGGGCTCTGGGAAAGGGGGCAGGGCTCTGGGAAGGGGGGCAGGGCTCTGGGAAGGGGGGCAGGGCTCTGGGAAGGGGGGCAGGGTTCTGAGAAGGGGGGGGGCTCTGGAAAAGGGGGCATGGGCTCTGGGAAGGGGGGTGGGGCTCTGGGAAAGGGGGGCAGGGCTCTGGGAAAGGGGGGCAGGGCTCTGGGAAGGGGGGTGCAGGGCTCTGGAAGGGGGGGCAGGGCTCTGGGAAGGGGGACAGGGCTCTGGGAAGGGAGCGGGGCTCTGGGAAAGGGGGCAGGGCTCTGGGAAGGGGGAGGGGCTCTGGGAAAGGGGGCGGGGCTCTGGGAAGGGGGGGCGGGGCTCTGGGAAGGGGGGCGGGACTGTGGGAAGGGGGGCGGGGCTCTGGAAAGGGGGGCGGGGCTCTGGGAAAGGAGGGCGGGGCTCTGGGAAGGGGGGCAGGGCTCTGGGAATGGGGGGTGGCGGGCTCTGGGAAGGGGGGGCAGGGCTCTGGGAAGGTGGGCAGGGCTCTGGAAGGGGGGCAGGGCTCTGGGAAGGGGGGGAGGCTCTGGAAGGGGGGGAGGCTCTGGGAAGGGGGGGAGGGCTCTGGGAAGGGGGGAGGGCTCTGGGAAGGGGGGGAGGGCTCTGGAAGGGGGGGAGGGCTCTGGGAAGGGGTGGCAGGGCTCTGGGAAGGGGGGAGGGCTCTGGAAGGGGGGCAGGGCTCTGGGAAGGGGGGGCAGGGCTCTGGGAAGGGGGGGCAGGGCTCTGGGAAGGGGGGGGCAGGGCTCTGGAAGGGGGGGCAGGGCTCTGGGAAGGGGGGGCAGGGCTCTGGGAAGGGGGGCAGGGCTCTGGGAAGGGGGGGCAGGGCTCTGGGAAGGGGGGCAGGGCTCTGGGAAGGGGGGGAGGGCTTCTCACCGTATTAGCCGCTGCTGGGTCGGGATACGCAGCCTGAGGACTGAAAGGAGTCTGAGCGCCCCCTGCAGGTTAAGGTGGTACAATCCTTATTATTCAGATACCTCCCACCGAGGACACAGAGACACACACACACACACACACACACACACACACACACACACACACACACACACACACACACACACACACACACACACACACACACAGACTCAGACACACACACACACACACACACACAGACTCAGACTCAGACTCAGACTCAGACTCAGACTCAGACACATACACTCAGACACATACACAGACACACACACACACTCAGAGACACACTCAGAGACACACACACACACACACACACATATATGCAAGTGACAATGCTAGGTAAAAACCATATTTGAATGCTGTTTTCTGTCTACCCCTAATCAAATTAAGTGTTGACACCTGGGCAGGGAACACCCTGTGTAGAAAACCATCTGTTTGAATGTGCCTCAGATGTGCTAATTAAGCAGACAGAACCACACTGTCAGGTGACTTTTTAGGCCTATATTACCCCAGAGAGTACAGCCCTATGCTGCCTGCAGCACATGTTCAAAGTGGCCCATTATAAGTGGCAGGACTACTGGACAACTCAAGTTTAAAAGGAAGTTGTGAGGAAGAAGTGGACCCCCCCAACTGGCCCTTATTCCTGCATTTGAACTGCGCTGGAAAGGAGGAAATCATCAATACCAGACTGCATCATTACTGCTGTGATGCTGCCTTTACCATTTATATTTGCTGTGACTTCACTTCTCCTCAAATGATGCACTTCTTTTTACCAGCCTCAGTATGTCTCTAACTCTATTCATATATCTCCATCTCTCCTTCCTTCACCACTTCTCTGTTCACATGAACTCCTTTCTTACCTGCGTCCTCTGACACCACACAGTTATATCCCCTGCACTAAAACACACCCCTACAAATCATCCTCACACATCCTCTTTCTATCCATGCTTCTCCTCCTTGCTTCTGGGGATATCTCTCCCAATCCTGGTCCCTGCCTTATTCCTACATGCGCTCGTGCTCGCCTGCCAATTGCAACCTCTACTCCTTCTGGTGTCAACCCCTCCAACCTCATACCCATCCCCTGCCACCCTCCCTCCTCTCTCCCCGTCCCCTGCCACCCTCCCTCCTCTCTCCCACCCCCTGCCACCCTCCCTCCTCTCTCCCTTTCTCCTGTGCCCTTTGGAATGCTCGCTCCCTCTCTAACAAGTTCCTCTCTGTACATGACTTTTTTCTCTCTCACTCTATGCTTCTCTTTGCTATAACTGAGACCTGGCTCACTCAGTCTGACTCTGCTCTGGAAGCTGCCCTCTCCTATGGTGGCCTTACCTTCTCCCACACTCCGCGCCCTGATGGCAGGGGTGGAGGCGTGGGGCTCCTGCTCTCCTCTCTCTGTCGTTACCGAACCCTTCCTATTCGTCCACCTCTTGCTTTTCCCTCCTTTGAGGCTCACACTGTCCAGATTTTCTCTCCTCTTCCTGTCCATGTGGCGGTCATCTATCGCCCACCCACCTCTACTCATCCCCCTTCTGCCTTTCTCTCTCACTTTGAATCCTGGCTCTCTTTCTTCCTCTCCTCAGACTCCCCTGTTCTTCTCCTTGAGGACTTCACTTGCCACATTGATGACCCCTCTCTCCCTTGGGCCTCCCGCTTTCTTTCTCTAACCTCTTCTTTTGGCCTTCAACAGTGGACAGCAGCCAGCACTGACAAGGATGGCCACTACTTAGACCTGGTTTTCACTAAAAAAATTCTCTTTCTCTGATTTCTCCCTTTCCTCTCTCTGACCATCACCTCATCTCATTTCCTCTCTCTCGTTTCTCCCCTTCTCCATCTCCATCTCCATCTCCCCCTCGCTTCTGCAGAAACCTGCGCTCTATTCACTTACCTGACTTTGAGTCCACTTTACGCTCCTCCCTCTCCTCTCTCAGCTCTGCTTCAGACCCTGACAACCTGGTCAGGAACTACAACTCTGCCTTATCCTCCTCTCTTGAGCTACATGCCCCGCTTTCTCTCTGCCGCCCTCGCCCGTCTAACCCTAGACCCTGGCTAAATTCCCACACGCGGATGCTGCGTTCCTCCACGCGTTCCTCTGAACGCCTCTGGAGGAAGTCTCACACTCTCGCAGACTTCCTTCACTACAAATTTATGCTATCCTGTTTCACCTCTGCCCTCTCGCAAGCTAAACAAGCCTATTTTTCTTCACTAATCAACATGCACAAGTCTAACCCACGCCGACTGTTCTCTGTCTTTGATACTCTACTCAAACCACCCTCAGCTGCCTCTCCTTCCTCCATCTCTGCTCAGGACTTTGCTGACTATTTTAAGGAAAAGGTGGTATCCATACGGCAGAACATCCCCTCTGTTTCTTCCTCCCATCCTACACCTCTTCCTAACTCTCCTCCTGCCTTCCTTGACTCTTTTTCCGCTGTCTCAGAGGAGGCTGGGTCGCTGTTGATCGCCTCTTCTCCCTCTATCACTTGCCCTCTTGACCCCATTCCCTCCCATCTCCTAAAACCTCTTGCTCCTACTATAATCCCTACACTCACACACATTTTTAACTCCTCCCTCTGCTCTGGAACCTTTCCCTCCTCCTTCAAACATGCAACAGTCATACCATTACTCAAAAACAGCAAGCTTGACCCTACCTGTCTTTCTAACTATCGACCTGTCTCCCTCCTGCCTTTTGCCTCCTGCCTTTTGCCTCTAAACTCCTTGAACGTCTTGTATTCTCTCGCTTGCTCCATTTTCTCAACACCCATTCTCTCCTAGACGCTCTACAATCTGGCTTCTGCACTGCTCACTCCACTGAAACAGCCCTCACTAAAATAACTGACGACCTCCATGCTGCCAAAGACAGGGGTCATTACACTCTGCTCATATTACTCGACCTCTCTGCTGCATTTTACACCGTGGACCACCCTCTTCTTCACATTCTCCATACTCTTGGTATTCGGAACAAAGCTCTATCCTGGATCTCATCCTACCTCTCCCATCGTACTTTCAGTGTCTCTTCTGCTAACACCTCCTCCTCTATTGATCTCTCTGTGGGGGTACCCCAGGGCTCTGTCCTGGGACCTCTTCTCTTTTCTCTGTACACACTCTCTCTAGGTGACCTAATAACATCTTTTGGGTTTAATTATCACCTCTATGCTGACGACACAAATTTACCTTTCAACCCTTACACTTGCTGTACAAACCAAAGTTTCTGAATGTCTCTCTGCTATATCATCCTGGATGGCCCTCCGCCGCCTTAAACTCAACATGGCTAAAACAGAGCTCCTCATACTTCCTCCCAAACCTGGCCCTACTACCTCCTTCCACATTACTGTTGGAACTACGATCATTCACCGAGTAGCCCAAGCACGCTGCCTAGGGGTCACACTCGACACCTCTCTCCCATTCTCCTCTCACATTCAAAACATTTCTAAAACCTGTCGCTTTTTCCTCCGCAATATAACAAAGATACGCCCTTTCTTCTGTTGCTCGACTGCTAAAACTCTGACTCAGGCCCTCATTCTCTCCCGTCTCGATTACTGTAACCTCCTGCTGTCCGGCCTTCCTGCCTCTCACCTGTCTCCCCTACAATCTATCCTAAACGCTGCTGCCAGAATCACTCTACTCTTTCCGAGATCTGTCTCAGCGTCTCCCCTCCTGAAATCCCTCTCCTGGCTTCCTATCAAATCCCGTATCACACACTCCATTCTCCTCATTTTTAAAGCTTTACACTTTTCTGCTCCTCCTTACATTTCAGCCCTAATTTCTCGTTATGCACCATCCCGACTCTTGCGTTCTTCTCAAGGATGTCTTCTTTCTACCCCCTTTGTATCTAAAGCCCTCTCCCGCCTTAAACCTTTCTCACTGACTGCCCCACACCTCTGGAATGCCCTTCCCCTCAGTACCCGACTAGCCCCCTCTCTATCCACCTTTAAGACCCACCTTAAGACACACTTGCTTAAAGAAGCATACGAATAGCACTGTGGATATTCTGAACACAGGATACATAAAGCTTGGCCCCCTGCAGATGCACTTACCAGAACTCCCTCCTACTGTCTCTGTACGTTCTCCCTACCTACAGTACCAATTAGACTGTAAGCTCTTCGGAGCAGGGACTCCTCTTCCTTAATGTTACTTTTATGTCTGAAGCACTTATTCCCATGCTCTGTTATTTATATTATCTGTTAATTATTTGATTACCACATGTATTACTGCTGTGAAGCGCTGTGTACATTAATGGCGCTATATAAATAAAGACATACAATGCAATACACACACACAGAGACAGGCGGACACGCACACACACACAGACAGGTACACACCTACACACCCACGGAGACAGGTGCGGACACACACACACACGTGCACACATGGAGACAGACAGGTGCACACACACACAGGTACACACACACGCAAACAGACAGGTACACACACACACAGACAGGTGTACACACACACAGACAGGTAACACACACATACACAGAGACAGACAGGTGCACACACACGGAGACAGACAGATACACACACACAGACAGGTACACACACACAGAGACAGACAGGTACACACACACACAGACAGACAGGCGAACACTCACGAAGATAGGCAGACACAAACAGAGACAGGCGGACACACACACAGAGAGACAGGCAGACACGCACACACAGAGACAGGCAGACGCGCACACACAGAGACAGGTGGACGCGCACACACAGAGACAGGTGGACGCGCACACACAGAGACAGGCGGACGCGCACACACAGAGACAGACGGACGCGCACACACAGAGACAGACGGACGCGCACACACAGAGACAGGCGGACGCGCACACACAGAGACAGGCGGACGCGCACACACAGAGACAGGCGGACGCGCACACACAGAGACAGGCAGACGCGCACACACAGAGACAGGCAGACGCGCACACACAGAGACAGGCAGACGCGCACACACAGAGACAGGCAGACGCGCACACACAGAGACAGGCGGACACACACACAGAGACAGACAGGGAGCGTTTCTCACCTGCTTTCACAGACTTGGGGTCAAACCCGAGAGAGTCAGCAGCGAGAGGCTGAGATCTGTACGGGAGCTGTCCGAGAGCGCCTGGGAGGGAGAGGGAGAGAAAGAGAGTGTTGACACAACTCCCAAGACAGAATAAGAGAGCGCAGAAAGAGAGACCGCACTGGAGACACTCACCATACTTGGAGCTGTCGCCCGTAGGTCCCTGCTGCGCACCGAGAGGAGTCTTCATGCCTACAGCGAGAGCGCAGGAAACGTTACCACAGCGAGAGTGCAGGAAACGTTACCACCGAGAGAGAGCGTCGCAAACGTTACCACCGAGAGAGTGCGCAGGAAACGTTACCACTGAGAGAGTGCGCAGGAAACGTTACCACTGAGAAAGTGCGCAGGAAACGTTACCACCGAGAGAGTGCGCAGGAAACATTACCACCGAGAGAGTGTGCAGCAAACGTTACCACCGAGAGAGAGTGCCGCAAACGTTACCACTGAGAGAGTGCGCAGCAAACGTTACCACCGAGAGAGAGCGCCGCAAACGTTACCACCGAGAGAGAGCGCCGCAAACGTTACCACCGAGAGAGTGCGCAGGAAACGTTACCACAGAGAGAGTGCGCAGGAAACGTTACCACTGAGTGCGCAGGAAACATTACCACCGAGAGAGTGCGCCGCAAACGTTACCACTGAGAGAGTGCGCAGGAAACGTTACCACCGAGAGAGTGCGCCGCAAACGTTACCACTGAGAGAGTGCGCAGGAAACGTTACCACCGAGAGAGTGCGCAGGAAACATTACCTCCGAGAGAGTGCGCAAGAAACGTTACCACCGAGAGAGTGCGCAGGAAACGTTACCACCGAGAGTGCGCAGGAAACGTTACCACCGAGAGAGTGCGCAGGAAACGTTACCACCGAGAGAGTGCGCAGGAAACGTTACCACCGAGAGAGTGCGCAGGAAACGTTACCACCGAGAGAGTGCGCAGGAAACGTTACCACCGAGAGAGTGCGCAGGAAACGTTACCACCGAGAGAGTGCGCAGGAAACGTTACCACCGAGAGAGTGCGCAGCAAACGTTACCACCGAGAGAGTGCGCAGGAAACGTTACCACCGAGAGAGTGCGCAGGAAACGTTACCACCGAGAGAGTGCGCAGGAAACGTTACCACTGAGAGAGTGCGCAGCAAACGTTACCACCGAGAGAGTGCGCAGGAAACGTTACCACCGAGAGAGAGCGCCGCAAACGTTACCACCGAGAGTGCGCAGGAAACGTTACCACCAAGAGAGTGCGCAGCAAACGTTACCACCGAGAGAGTGCACAGGAAACGTTACCACCGAGAGAGTGTGCAGGAAACGTTACCATCGAGAGAGTGCGCAGGAAACGTTACCACCGAGAGAGTGCGCAGGAAACGTTACCACCGAGAGAGAGCACAGCAAAAGTTACCAGAGAGAGAGAGCGCCGCAAACGATACCACGGAGAGAGAGCGCAGCAAACATTACCATGGAGAGAGAGCGCAGCAAACATTACCACCGAGGGAGAGAGCGCAACAAATGTTACCACTGAGAGAGAGCGCAGCAAGCGTTACCACAGAGAGAGAGCGCAGCAAACATTACCACCGAGGGAGAGAGTGCAGCAAATGTTACCACCGAGAGAGAGAGAGAGCGCGCTCTCTCTCTCTCTCTCTAACACACTCATTAATATAATAATAATATATTGGTATTGTGACAGGGTGAAGTCAACCCCTATCAGTTATGCCTGGGAAACATATGTCTGAGTGCTTCATCCAGCACTCATAAGGGTTAACTCAGGTGGAAGCTAGCTAATCATGATGTAAGCTGACACCTGAGAGCCAGCAAGGTAGATAAGGATCTTGTTACCAGCAGTAGCTGGCTGTCTGAGAGGAGAGCACATGGATGTATGTGCTGCTAGCCAGAAGGATACAGCACACTACTTACTGCAGCCAAAGTAAGATTTATTTCATTTGTTTGCATGACTGCTTAAAAAGACTCTTACGGTTTGGGTATGGTTTAGCCAGCCAGCCTGCTAGCTAGGACTGCTGTGTTAGTCAGTTTTCTCCCAACGTGGAGCAGGATTTATTTGCTTAAAGGGACAGTGTACCCGCATGTTATGTTGCTATGGAGAAATAAAGCCACTGAACGTTTTCATTTATCCTGAAACTACACATGTGCACTGTTCCCTGACCTCGGCTACAGGCCATCCTGCCACAGGTGGTGTCAGAAGTGGGATTTGGACGGGCCCTGTATCTGAAGGGCCACACACACACACAGACGGGAAAAAAAATGGAGACAATTTTTTCTCAGTTCCTTGAGCAACAGCTCCAGCTAGCAGAGAAGCAAGCTGAGCGACAAGCCCAGCAAGATGAGCAACAGGCCCAGCGAGAGGAAAAGCTACTCCAATTGCTGGCCGAAGGCTCAGCCCCAGGCAGACCAGGGATTCCAAATAATCCACCGGTGATGCTGCATAAAATGAAGCCAAACGAAGACCCAGAGGCGTTTCTCCTCACTTTTGAAAGGGTAGCCACGGCCCACGGCTGGTCAGTTGATTGCTGGGTAACGACTCTGGCTCCACTCCTTATAGGGGAAGCTCAGGCAGCCTACCTGGCTCTTCCAGCAGACGAGGCCATGGACTATCAGCAACTAAAGGCTGCTATTCTGGATCGCCTAGGCCTCACTCCAGAGACCTACCGACAGCGGTTCCGGACAGTCAAATATACAAACAGAGACAGACCCCGGGTCGGAGCCCACCGCGTAGTAGACTTATGTACCAGGTGGATACAACCGGAAAAACATGACAAGGCAGAGATCCTTGAACAGTTTGTGCTCGAACAGTTCATACAGATACTGCCCCCCTCCTCCCGCTCCTGGGTAAAAAGACACGCTGCATTTTCCCTGGATTCAGCGGTCCGCTTGGTGGAAAACTTCCTGGGCGACGACACCCAACAGGATAGCTGGGAATGGCCAGTGCAAACACCAGTTGCTTCCGGTTATACTAGAGGAAGGAGAGCAGACAATCGAGGGGTCTACAACCCGCCAGCTCGGGAGATCCAGTCAACCCGATTGGAAGACCCTTTCCCATCTCGGAGGGTTCCTGGTACAAACTCCCGCAGAGACGCCCGTCCTGGGTCCGAGGCCACTGGATCACTCAAGGGAGGCCACCCCCCACAGTATTCCCCGAGAACCTGGACTCCTGTCACCCACCCGGTGGAGAGGATAACCCCACAAACCAGAAGGCAGGATCCCATCCAACAGCGGAGAGGTCCAAACGCCGAGCCCCGTCGAGAGCTTCCGCTGACGACCGAGGTTGCGGATTTAGGAGATGATGAGATGGACTGTTCATATGGCAGAACCACTGCCACAGCTTGTCTCCGAGGGGACCACAATCCGTGGTTAGTCCCAGCATCTCTGGAGGGGACAAAAGTAAACGCCATGCTGGACTCGGGCTCTGGAAAAACCCTGATCCTAGAGGGCCTAATTCCAAGCAATAGACTATCTTATGACTCCTTGGAATATCGAGTGTATCCATGGGGATACAAAGAGATACCCGACGGCGAACGTTACACTGCGTATCCAGGATCAAGAGGCTAGCCTACTAGTGGGAGTTGCTCCCTGGCTACCTGCTCCTGTTCTACTTGGCCGAGACTGGCCCTACCTCGAAACATTGTTGGCCTCTACTCCTACGGAGCCTACTTCTCTGGTACCGGAGAAGCCCGGAGACTTGTTCCCTTTTTCCCCAGAGATTTTTCCCCGTAGACACCATGTCCCAAAGACACGTAAACAGAGACGTGCGGAAAAAGAGGACTGGTTAAGAAAGGCTGGGACTCTTGGTAACATTAGTCAGCCCAAAGGACTGCAGGTCATGGCCGGGGATGACCAGGGTGGGGAACAGATAGATACGGGAATTTTGCCAGACCAGGATCTTCCTGACTTCTGTCAGAGGCAGAGGGAGGACCCAACTCTGGCTAGACAATATGAGAAGGTGGTACAGGTCAACAACAAGATAATGGATGAACAGGGTGTAAAAGTGTTTCCACATTTTGAACTGGTGAATGACATTCTATATCGTGTGAATAAGGTTACACAAACAGGGGAGGTCATTCGACCGATGCTAGTCCTAAAGGGTTGATTAAAACGGTGTTCACCCTAGCCCATATTCTCCCATGGGGTGGTCATTTGGGCAGAGATAAAACCACGGATCGCATCTCGTCCCGGTTTTACTGGCCAGGCATACATGATGACATCATGAAACTATGTGAGACATGTCCTGAATGCCAGTTAACTAGCCAAAAAGGACAGAAGCCGACTCCCTTGGTTCCTCTGCCCTTGGTAGCCATCCCATTCGAGAGAATTGGGGTAGATCTGGTCGGACCTTTAGAAGCCTCTGCGAAGGGACATAAATTTATACTCGTTGTGGTAGATTATGCCACCAGATATCCTGAGGCCTTCCCTCTGAGATCAGCCACTGCTAAACAGGTTGCTCACAGGCTGTTAGAACTGTTCTCTAGGGTAGGACTTCCCCAAGTAATGTTAACTGACCAGGGAACAAATTTCATGGCAAAGTTAATGCAGGATGTCCTAAAGTTATTGGAGGTAAAATCCGTCCGGACCTCGGTCTACCATCCTCAGACTGATGGATTGGTAGAGAGGTTTAACCGTACTTTAAAAACCATGCTTAGGAAGTTTGTGGACACTGAAAAGCGAGCTTGGGATGAACTTCTCCCTTTCCTGTTGTTTGCGGTACGAGAAGTTCCCCAATCATCCACAGGCTTCTTCCCGTTTGAGCTCCTATATGGACGCCAACCTCGGGGTATTCTCGACCTACTGAAGGAATCCTGGGAGGAGGAGCCCTCCCCCTCCAAGAATACCCTTCAGTATGTCATAGACCTTAGAAATCGCCTAGACATGATAGGTCGGTTTGCTAAGGAAAACCTCAAATCTGCTCAAGAACGTCAAGAAAGGCAGTATAACCAAAATGCTCGCTTGAGGGTTTTCCAACCTGGGGACCAAGTGATGCTACTACTACCGACATCAGAGAGTAAACTCCTTGCAAGTGGCAGGGTCCTTTCCAAGTTCTCCGCCGCACCGGGGAGGTGAACTATGAGATCTCTCATCCAGGGTCCAGGAAAGGTAAACAAATCTACCACGTGAACCTCCTGAAACCCTGGAAAACGATGAGATCACTGTTCATCCACCCTCGGGAAGGAGAGACGAATTTGGGTCCGCAGCTTCCAAAGGGTAGTACGTACAATGACCATCAGGTTCCCATGGGAGGGCAGTTAACAACGGAACAAAGGTCAGACCTACTAGAATTATGTGACCAGTTCCCAGATGTTTTTTCGGAGCTGCCAGGGCAGACTAATTTAGTGTCCCATAGGATTGAGACAGAACCTGGCGTAAAAGTATGGTCCCGTCCCTATAGATTGCCAGAGGGCCGAAAAGACCTGGTAGAGAGGGAGATAATAGACATGTTGGAATTGGGCGTGATCGAGGAGTCCCACAGCGAATGGTGTAGCCCTATCGTGTTGGTCCCTAAACCAGATGGGAAGGTGAGGTTTTGCGTGGATCTGTGAAAGGTAAATGCTGTATCCAGATTTGATGCATATCCAATGCCTAGGGTGGATGAATTGCTTGACTCGCTTGGGAAAGCAGAGTATATCTCTACCCTAGATCTCACGAAAGGATATTGGCAGATACCTCTAGCGGAAGAATCCAACTGCAAAACTGCCTTCGCCACCCCTCTCGGGTTATACCAATTCGTCACTATGCCATTTGGGTTACATGGGGCTCCAGCCACGTTCCAAAGGTTAATGGACAAGGTACTACGACCCCATAGGGCATATGCCGCAGCCTACTTGGATGACATTGTCATCTATAGCAGACACTGGCAGTCTGATATAAAAAGGTTAAGGGCAGTCCTAACGTCCTTAAGAGAAGCAGGGCTCACTGCAAATCCAAAAAAATGTGCCCTGGGTAAATCCACTACAAAGTACTTGGGCTATGCCGTTGGGGGAGGGATAGTAAGGCCACTAGCTAGCAAGGTGGCCGCCATAAAGGAAGTCCCCACCCCACAGACAAAGACACAGGTCCGCTCCCTTTTGGGGTTAGCAGGGTATTACCGGCGGTTTATCCCCAATTTTTCAGAAATATCTGCACCCCTAACAGATCTGACAAAAAAAGAGTGCCCCGACCCAAGTTAAATGGTCTTGGGAGTGCCAAGACGCCTTTGACATGCTAAAAAAGTGCCTGTCAGAGGGCCCCGCTCTTCGGAGCCCAGATTTTAAAGAGCCCTTCATCATCCAGACGGATGCCTCAGAGGTAGGACTGGGAGCAGTACTGTCTCAGCAATTTGATGGTGTTGAACAACCCATACTGTTCATCAGCCGGAAGCTGTTCCCAAGGGAAGTCAGGTATTCCGTCATTGAGAAGGAGTGGCTCGCTGTAAAATGGGCAATTGAGGCCTTGAGACATTATGTCGCCGGAGTACACTTCACCCTGGTCACTGACCATGCGCCCTTGAAGTGGTTAAACACCATGAAGGACACAAATCCAAGGTTGACCAGGTGGTATATGGCCCTCCAACCCTTCTCTTTTGATATTCAGCATAGACCTGGAAAAGACCATGGAAATGCTGATTTTTTGTCAAGAGAAGGAGTGGACTGTCGGGCTTCAGCCGTGTGGCACCCTAGCCACACACAAACAGGGGAGGTATGTGACAGGGTGAAGTCAACCCCTATCAGTTATGCCTGGGAAACATATGTCTGAGTGCTTCATCCAGCACTCATAAGGGTTAACTCAGGTGGAAGCTAGCTAATCAGGATGTAAGCTGACACCTGAGAGCCAGCAAGGTAGATAAGGATCTTGTTACCAGCAGTAGCTGGCTGTCTTAGAGGAGAGCACATGGATAGATGTGCTGCTAGCCAGAAGGATACAGCACACTACTTACAGCAGCCAAAGTAAGATTTCTTTCATTTGTTTGCATGACTGCTTAAAAAGACTCTTACGGTTTGGGTATGGTTTAGCCAGCCAGCCTGCTAGCTAGGACTGCTGTGTTAGTCAGTTTTCTCCCAACGTGGAGCAGGATTTATTTTCTTAAAGGGACAGTGTACCCGCATGTTATGTTGCTGTGGAGAAATAAAGCCACTGAACGTTTTCATTTATCCTGAAACTA